>NW_028326040.1:0-18783 GCF_027475165.1 Benincasa hispida | reverse complement strand
TTTTATTTATTCAAAAAGAGTCATTTGCATATCTTTTTTTCTTTTTTTCTTTTTTCTTTTTTTTTTAGATTCCGAGGGTGGTTGGGTTGTGTGTGTGTCAGTTGCATAATATCTAAAATTTTTATATCATATTTATTATGCATTTTATAGATTTTATTTAATGGCTAAAGTGAGTGTTTAACTATAGTAAAATTTGTGGACTTCGATTTTCCACTTAACATATTGTGAATTTTTTATTTTTATTTTAATAAAAATTAAGAACATGAAGTAGAAAAGACAAACTTGATTTGGTTGTTTTAAAACAGTTTACATAATTTAAAAAATGGGTTTGAAAGTTGGAAGGAAAGAAAAACAATAATAGTTGCTAAACACTTTAGTTTCTTAAAAACCATAAACAAAAAGTAGTAGAAGATAAACATAACTATATCAAACAACCTTTAAAAGACCTTTGGGGCGAAAGTTATTTTGTGAACTTCGAGATGTTGTGAAGTTTTGAATGCTTAGACCCATCCTATAAAGATTTTTTTTAGATTGACGATGCAAAAAAATTAATAAGGTAAAATTGATGACTTTTAATAGTGGAGCCCACAAATTCTTTGGACGAAACAAAGAGTAGGCTTCATAATTCTATTCCCCAATTCCAAGAGCTAAACACTCCTTTAATTTTTATCGTGGTCACATTCTAATTTCTAAATTGATAGATTTTTTTTTATTATTATTAATTAGCTAAATTAAAAGTACAAGTATAGCATTTAAACTTTTGACTTTATATCTATTTGATTCTTGAATTTTAAAATGTGTCTAATAGATCTTTAAAATTTCAACTTTGTGTCCAACATGTTCTTGAAATATCTCTTACGATTCAACATCGTGGCGTAGCATGTGTATATACTTTTATTTCTATTATGCAATAAATGAAATAAAAAATTAAATAGAGTTTTGTTCAAGAATGAAATCTTATTGAAACTGTCCATATCTTGTTCATTCTTCGAAACAATATCATATTTTAGATATATAAAATATGATGAATTGAGACGGTAGTTTACGAACCCAAAGTTACAAAGTTCATAGGCTTTTTTGACACATTGAAAGTTCAAAAGACATGTTTGATTACATTCACATTTTTAAGAAATAGACTTGTTTGATTATTATTATTATTTTTTGGTCAAATTTGAGAAGTTTCTAAAAAATTTATGTTCTTTTTCTTTTTTTTTTTTTTTTTGGTACAATAGGGGTAGGGGATTCAAATTAAAGACTTTTTACTCACTAATAATTTCTTTAAAAAAAATTGTCACGTGACAAATTTTAATTGAATAATTGGGTGGGTTTCATAAATATAAGTGCAACTGAGTTAACACCTAAGTTTTTCCTTCTTTTAATACTTTTTGTATACTTTTTTTTTCTCTTTCTAAATTTCTTATCTATCACTACAAGAATTTTAGTTTTTTCCGACCAAGAAAAAAGCGTAGGATGTACCTACTTTTTCTGATGCTCTAACTGCAACATCAAGATAAAATGTGAAACCCGGATTTCCATTATTCCTTACTTAAGTAGGTGATTAAGGAAATTAACTAAGTAAAAGTTAAATCCTATGTTGAAGTGAAGGAAAATTTCTAGGTGTTGAATAGATTTTCCTTGAGTAGTTTTGAGTTAAGCTTAAATTGATGAAAAATTGACTAAGTATTATGACTAGGCATTGCCATGCATTGGATGATGGATGCGTTTGATGCGTTGGATGATGGATGCGTTGGGTGTGTTGGATGCGTTGGGTGCGTTGGATGATGGATGCGTTGGATGCATTGGATGATGGATGCGTTGGATGCGTTGGTAAAGGAAGGAAAATGGAAGTGAGGCATTGGGATGGCACGAGGGCTGGAGGGTGGCATACGTCGAGCAATCTCGGCCAAATGCCTAGCCATGCGTCGAGCAACCTCGGCCAAATGTCCAGCCATGCGTCGAGCAGCCTTGGCCAGACGCCCAGCCATGCGTCGAGCAGCCTCGGCCAAACTACCCAGGCATGCGTCGATGTACCCAGCCCATGCGTCGAGCACTGTCGAGCCTGCCAAGCGGCCATGCCCATGCGTCGATGTCTATGCAGCAAGCGCCCTATCGAACACCCTTGCCATGTGGCTAAGCACGTCCATGCGGCTGAGCAAGCGAGCGATGGCCAGCCTATGCAGCACGCTCATGGGTCGAGCGGCCAACCTATGCAGCATGCCCATGCGTCAATGGCCAGCACCATGCACCCATGCCAAGCAAGCCGTGCGATGCTACCTAGTGAGCCATGCATCGAGGATGGGCGGTCACCCTATGCGTTGGTAATGGCTAGCTCTTACGATGGCTAAATTGGATTGCGGTGGCTAAGTTAAATTATAATGATAGTGAATTGGGTTGCTATGCGTTGATGATAGGCTAGGCATTGAGTATGGACTATGCGTTGAACATCTAAGAGTTGGACGCATACAAAGGATGAGATCACCTGGGAAACGTCATCAAACCATGTGTCTTATTGGGAGGAAAGCCTTAAGCCTTAAGAATTTGAGGTGGTGGAATCAGATTGGAAGCTCATGCGTTGGCTACACAAGAGGAAGACACTTAGATTGCGCTGATCAAAATGATGTGTTGGTAGTGTGTGGGAGAAACACTTGGCCATGCAGCCAAGTAGGTGGTGTCAACTCGAGGGAAGATTTGGACGCCTATAAATAGAGCCAATAGACTTTATTTTTAGATCATAATTCAAAAATATAGTAAAAAGAGTGGGAAAGTTGAGCAAGCCTTGCGTTGAAGCCAAAATCCATGCGTTGGTCATAGAATTTCAAAAAGGACGCATGGGACAGTGAAAGTCTGGAAAGCAGCATCAACTTGGGACGAGAAGTTCTCCCAATTTACTCGTGTGTTTGGAGTGATTCGAAAACCACCTGAAAGCTATGAAAGTCTAGTTTTCAGGGTAGGGCTTCCGAAGGAAAAACTCCAAGGAATCGGGCTAGAGACTGAGGAAAAGATAGAAGGGTCGAGCTGTCGGTAAGCTGAGCCAGTCTTAATATTTTGATGATTCCGGCCAAACCACGAGAAGTTATGAGCTAAGAATTTATGGTAAGCTTCATGAGGCATTTTAGAACATGTTTTCAAAAAGAAGTATCTTAAAATAAGATCTAAAACTATGATTAATCTGAGCTTTAAATTGAATCTGGATTTTAGGATTGAAAAGGGAGCCCGAGGTGACAAAGGAACTTCTAGAGAGAAAGGTTCATAAACGATCAAGGTGAGTGACTAAAATATTTAAAAAAATTTAAGAAACCATGTGCTAAAGAAAGATATTTCAGATAAAGATATGTTTTCTAAGTTTTATTAAAGAAAGTCATTTTATGACTAGTTTTACTTGAAACTCGATACCGAAGGACATTTGAGAAGGTATCTGAGTAGCTCGATACTGAAAGACACAGTTGAGAAGATATCTTAGCAAAAGTACCCAAGTGTGGGGTAGTTCTTTTGATAAAAATCATTTTTCTGATCACTCACTGGGCTTTATAGCTCATGCTTTCCAAATGTTTTTCTTTTCTTCCCAGATAGCGAAAGCTGAGGAGTTCCAGGGTGCTATTAAGGTCAATGTCTGCCACATACCACAGTTACACTTCCGGAGGGTTTTACGGTTGTTGTTGTAAACTTTGTTGTTAAGTCTTTGAGTTGTATAAACGTTACATTGTTGTAAAATAAAATGGGCCTACTTAATCAGTTGATTGTTCAATTTGTATATTGGTATCAGAGTTATTTCCGCAAGAGTTATTAGGCAGTAAGTGTCAACGAAAGGATTGAAAACTGCTGCAGTCATGCCCTTCCTCAGGCTCAGAGAGTAGTCTGGGGCAAGGTGTGACATAAAATCATCTCCCGATAGGCATCTAATAAGGGTCGGGATAAGTCAGCTCTCCCAATGGTTTTTTGGACCACCGTCGGGCGTGCCTACTAAGCCCGATGATTTTCTAGACCGTTGGGCCAGGTTCAATTGTAAAAAATATTCTAGAGATTTTTATTAGAGTTATCCCAACGGTTATCTAAATGATCGTCGGGGTACCTACTTTGCCCAACGGTTTCCTTCCCCGTCGGGCTAGGTTCAATTTAAAAAAAAAAATTGAGAAATTTTTATTAGAGTTTTCCCAATAGTTGTCAAAAGACCGTCGAGCGTACCTATTTCGTCCGACGGTTTACTTAACCGTAGGGCTAGGTTCAATTTTAAAAAGATACGAGAGATTTTTATTAGAGTTATACCAACAGTAGTCAAAATGACCGTCGGGAGTACCTATTTAGCTTGATGATTTCCTACATTGTTGGGCGAGGTTCAATTTAAAAAAAAAAAAAAAAACAAGAAATTTTTATTAGAGTTCTCCTGACGATTGTCCAAATGACCATCGGGAGTACCTATTTCACCAGACAGTTTTCTTGATCGTCGGGTGAGGTTCAATTGTAAAAAAGATTCGAGAGATTTTTATTAGAGTTATCCCGACAGTTGCCCAAACGACCATCGGGAGTACCTACTTAGGCCGACGATTTTCTTGACCATCGGGAGAACTTCGATGGTAAAAAAGATTTGAGAGATTTTTATTAGAGTTCTCCCGACGATTGTCCAAAATAATCATCGGGAGTACCTACTTAACCTGACAATTTTTAGTACCGTCAGATGAAGTTCGAGGGTAAGAAGATTCGAGAAATTTTTATTAGAGTTCTCTCGACGATTGTTCAAATGACCGTCGGGAGAACTCACTTAGGCCGACTGATTTTATACCATCAGGAGAAGTTCGATTAAACCCTAGAACTCCCCTCATTTTCCCCACCATCCATTTCCCTCTTTCTCTTTAACCTTTGTTTTCTCTCCTCCCCTCACACTGTCGACCGTCACCGTTCACTGCTGTTCGCTACAAATTGTCGCCATTCGCTGCCGTTTGTGCAGTGGGTTCACCGTTCGTCACAGATATCTCTCTTTTCTTTCTTTCTTTCCAACTCCTTTGGATATTTTCATGTTCCCTCTCCCATTTTTTCTGTTTTATATGCTTTACTAAAATTGTGGTGGTTAATTTTGATATGAAAACCTTAGTGAGACTGTTTCAATATGTGAACCCATCATTCTCAAACACTTAAATTTTCAAATTGATTTGATTTCAACCCTATGAATTGAGTTAGACACGAATGGTTTTATATGATTATCTATTGAAATATCTACATTTATATAGAAATGACAACATCAATCGAGGGCTAATTGTTTTTTAAAAAAAGTAAACAAATAAAATAAAAATTATGTGTTCATGATCTAGCCTTAGCTAAATTCTTGCCCATCACCCTTTCATTAGCAAGTCTATTATCATGTTTTTGAGACTTTTTTCAAAGGTATTGAATTGCAATAAAAGGAAGAAAACTCCATAGCTCGAGTTTAAGGTATAATTAATACACAGGTGGTACACTATTAAACTATTTTAGAAACGAGAATATATAAAAATAGAAACCAAGCAGGTGTAGTTATTCAAATTTGACGACTTTTTAAACATTTTTTTAAATTTAGAAAAAATAAAATGTGGAGGATTATCATACAAGTAAAAATGAAAAACAGAAACAAGAACGTTATCAAACGATCCCTAAGCTTTCATCAAAATAACAAGTTAGTCTCTAAACTTTAGTTTGTAATTTTTAGTCTAGTAATGAGATTTTTTTTCTGTACATTGATACACTGATTATGAATACTAGTCACTACTTAGAAAATAAATATATTTAATTTTGGTGTGACATTTCATGAGTAGATTCTTAATTGTAACTTATTTTTAATAAAATATTTCTCATGTAGAGATTAAATTTTTACGTACTAAAGTTTAATAACAACAATATTGCAAATTTGAAAGTATAAGAGGTCATTTGCTTCAATTTAAAGTTTATAAATTAAAATTATAGTACTCCTCCACTATCTCTACTCTCCACAAATCATCTTTATAGTTTTCATCTTTATCTCTCACCTTTTGTCTTGTATATTCAATTATTAATGAGGTACAAACTTAGCCTCTCAAATCCAATATGGTGACATAAGAAAATTTTGTATTTAAATATCCGATTGAGAAATTGTGATGTAGCAAATACGAGGTATATAAATATAAGTGACCCAATTGTTACTATGAGAAACATCCAAATCATATGAGAATTCATTGAATACTTTTTACTCACACAGTTACATATGAGAAATATAATTTCTAATAAAGTATTTATTAACCTAAAAATAAATAAATCTATGTTAGAAAATTTTATGAGGATAGAATCTTACATTTTAGTTTATATATATATATATAATATTCTTCTATTTTAAAAATTGAGAATTTTAAGAAAAATTATAAAGAAATTTTAAAAATAATTGTAACACCCCGCACATTTTTTTTAGATAATAATGTAATTTCAGTAATTTTATTAATTGAAATTTCAATAATTGTTATTAGTTGGAGGACATTTTGGAAATTTTGGACTTCAAGTATAAGTGCGGGAATTTAATTGTTGGTGTGAAATTATTCAATTTGAAATTCAAATGGAAAATTAATGGCAGGAATTAATTTTCTTTTGAAACGGTAGGGAATTTAATAGTATAAAACGGAAAGGAATTAAATGTAATTATATTTACTTTCTTTTTTGTTTTATTATTATTATTATAGTTTTTTTTATTATTAAAAGTCAAACCCCACCCCCTTTTTCTTCCTCACGTTCGTGAGCCCGTCCGACACCGCCCAAAGCCGCCGAGTCAGTTTCTTCTTCATGACCTCCGTCCACCACTGCTCAAGTATCATTCGCTTTTGCCGTCACTGAATCTATCGATTTGGGTAAGATTTCTACCGTTTGGGTTTTTTTTCGGTTGATTCTTCATTTACTTTTGGCATCAATTGGTTGATACCCATTGTGTTTCAACTTTGGATTCAAGTTTGTGAAGGTATTGAGGCGTTGTTCAGTGAAGTTGGAGTTTGTTTTAGCAAGTTTTGGTAAGTTTTATGCTTTGATGACCCTCTTGTAGATTAATTTGGTTGTTGAGAAATTTTCATAAAGTCATTTGGAAGTGATTTTTTTGACAAAGATACATATGGATAATTTATTTAAGACATTGGTAGTGAAGTATGTATTTGATTCAAGCTTTAATCATGTAAGCCTAATTTCAAATTATGATTAGGGGGTTGATTCAAAAATTTCATTCAAGATGAAGAAGAGCTTGGTTTGCTAATTATTTGGACTTAAAATTGGAGGTTCGGAAGGTGAATTCGAATTGGACCACACCTTAGGTAAGGTTATCTGGAAATATTTTGTAATATTTGGGTGTTTGGAATTTGGCCTTAACTATTAATTTTAAAGCTTGGTTTATGTTTAGGCTTGATTAAGGATTCAAGAATTTCACAAAGATTCAATTGCTTTTTGGTTCGACCTAATATCAAGGTAAGTAATCTTACTACTGGAACTGCCCACGGGCCAGGCATTAGATGTATGCTAGCATGTTAAATGAAGGTTATGGCAGAATGACAGCATGAAAGATTGATAGTATAATATGATTAAAGTATGTTCTGTTACGAGATCCGAATTATTTATTTATGCACATAGACACTTGAATGCTAGTATGAGATGGTATGTGCTTCCATGGTTGTATTTGATCTGATGATGTTGAGGTATACATGTATGTTGTAGAACCATGATGTTGAGGTATATGTGTATGTTGTAGAGCCATGATGTTGAGATTTATATGTATGTCATAGATTCGTACAGTGATGATTATGATGTTGAGACTGTTTAGTGTGTCCTTACTGATTAGTTAGATGCCCATTAGATTTTGTGTTTCCTTCGGGATTCATCAGTTTGTGTTTCCTTCGGGATTCACCAGTTTGCGTTTCCTTCGGGATTCACCAGTTTGTGTCTCTTTCGGGATTCACCAGTTTGTATCTCCTTCGGGATTCACCAGTTTGTGTCTCCTTCGGGATTCACCAGTTTGTGTTTTCTTCGGGATTCACCAGTTTTTGTCTCCTTCGGGATTCTCCAGAGGTAGTGGGCATACTTAACTACAGTAGGATAGGACTCAGTCTTCTTCTTGTTTCATGTGCATATGTGTTCCATGAGGACTAGAGCAGTTTATATGTTTTATCAGAGGTGGGTATCTAGAAGACATAGATGCTCAGCCTGACCTCAGTAGTGGGGTTACTTACTGAGTATTTTATACTCATTCTTTCTCATGTTGTTGTTTCAGGTAAGGGTAGAGATGCACTGGCGATGGATAAGCAGAATTCGTGATCAAGCCACTGGGACTAGTTTTTACGCTTTCGCTCATGAGATTTAAAGTTCTTTTCATGTTTCTCTTAATTTTTAGTTTTGATGTTTAAAACTTAGTTTTAAGAATCATTTTTCAGATTTATTTATTATCCTTTATGATTTATGGGTACCCTACTATTGATTTAGTATTTGAATTTAATGAAAGTCTTTTGAACTTACCTTATTTAATTAGCATTTATTTCGCCATAACTGAGTGTCATTTTGAGTTCAATGCATGCATGTATTTAGTACCGGCCTAAAAGTCCTAGGGGGTCGGGTCGTTACAGTTGATATCAGAGCCCATGTTTTGGGTTCTGTAGACTGACTTACTATGTAAGTCTAGATTGTCCCTGTGGCCCATGAACGGATTCCTCGTCATCACCAGGTACGTCTTATCAATTACAAGTTTTATGATAGTTGTGCATTAAAATATTTGTTTAGCTTAAATGCACCAGTTATGTTCTAATGCTAGGTCAGTGACTCGTTAGAAGTTATTATAAGAGGATTATCAGGTATGACACTACAAAAGGAGAAAAGTAAAATAGAGTAAATTATGAGGTCACTCGATACTAGTTTATCTCATGGAAATTATGTTAGGAACGAACAAATATATGCCTCAGTTCAGAGATGCTAAAGATTGATGAAACTATGTAGAGTTATGACAATTTAGGAATGAAAGTATTTAAATGTTTAAGCTAATGAATAAAATTGTCGAGACAAGAATTGATCAAGGACTAGTGTTATGTTTTGTGTTGGATAGTGCAATCGGTGGTAGTATAAATACACAGGCCAGTACTCAAGTATAAGGTTAAAAGTTGTTTTATGAATAAGGAGGAAAAGAAAAGGAGTCTATAAATTTATTGAAGGTTTTGAGGTATTAAAAACCCAACATTTCAAGAAGAATTTTAGAAAGGATTCATAAGTCATAATCATTTGGGTAATACTATGACTTGATGAACTAGGTAAAGTATGTGTAATGATATAAAGAATTCTTTTGGAATATCTAGCTATGTAGATGTCATTAAAGGAAGCTAAAATAGTTGGACATGACCTTGGACTTAAAGGGGTTAAAGCAAGGTGTTATTTGTTTAGGTTGAAGGATTATTTTAGTATACCTAGACTAAACCCTACACCTTATTGTGATGAGGAGATCCAAGTTAGACAGATTTGAAGAAACAAAAGTCTTTTGGAGTTTAAAAGCATGAAAATTGGCAAAGAGGAACTCTACAAGATGGAAATTCTTAGTGAGAGAGATAAGATTTATGGAGGAGTTAAGTAAAATATAATTTAGTAAAGAGATTATGTTCCACATGGAAAGTGGAAAAAAAAAAAGAGGTGTCTTGAGTTTAGTGGTTTTATCAGAGATAAGTGTGAATGAGTGAAAAGTATCCAAGAAAGTTTACTCTTTTGGAAAGAGAAAGAAATTTAATATGTTCGAAACTCCTAATTAAGTATGGTTTGAAGGCTTGATAAGAGGGGTTACAAGGTATTTGTTTTGGTGTAAAAGAAGAATACCTCATTATCATGTGGAACTTTAGGACAATATATGTTAGATGGAAAGATAGCTTATGTAGGTGATTGGTATGGAATTTTGTTTTAACACAAGAATCTGTTACCGAAATAGAAGGTTGAGAAGGGATAAGTTAATGTTCGAGAACTATTGATATGGTATGTTGAGGCTTCATTAGTTAAGACGTAAAACATTGATGGCATTAGTAAGATTTAAGGGATTTTGACTTTGTGTGCAAGTGTTGGAAACATGAACTAGCAAGACCATCAATTTGATTGAGAAAAGAAAATAATCCAACTCGAGGTAGACAATAATGGTATATGTACAAAAGTAAGTAAGTTGGATCTTCCAATATAACCATTGGTATAAGGGATAGACTTGGCAATAAAGTTGAGTTGATAGGAAGAAGTTACTAAAAGTGGATTTGGAGCATTACAAGATAGTATGTATTCTCTTGCATGGGCAATGAGTTAACTAGCTTTAGGGAGTACGAGTAATCCAAGCTAGGACTTATGAATCAAGAAGGTTTTATCGTTAAAAAAAAAATGACTTCAATGATCAATTACGGTTATTATGAGATTATGAAAATGTGTTATCAATTGACTTATGCTTTAGCATCCAGGGACTTCAAAACCTCATTTTTGGGGGGAATTCTGGACTCGTTCGCAGCGGGGTCTAAGTAATGATATGTGATTGTTTCAAGCCTAAAGAATAATATGAGGATGGCTCAAGCAAGTTTTATAGCTCATGACAGCATAGAGCCTCATGATGAGTTTCTCATGAATGTGAGACTTAATTAGACAGAGTTATTCTCAGACATGTAGACCCTAGGAAAGACATCACAGTTGGCATTTCTAGAGTAGAAGCAGTTTTCAGTTGACTAGATTTATTCTGTTTCGTATCTTCAGATGATGCATTATATAGTATGACCAGTTTCTTCACTGCACATATGAAGTTTTCCCAGTGACAAAATGGTAAGTTCAAATGTATGTTTTTAGTGGATAAGACTTTCTTAACTTCATGACCGTTTTCACAGTTCTCAGCTCGGACGTGTAGAAGTGTTGCTGATTTTCAACATCTTAAGTTTCATAGTTATTTATGGAAGGGGTTGCTACACCTCTTTTGGTACTAGTTTTAGCTATGTCAAACGATGACTCTCGTGTTGCATCTAGTTTTTTGAAGAGTCTCCAATTAGCAATGGGTATTCAATTAGATTTTGGTACAATTCTTCACCCATAGACTGATGGTCAAATAGAACGTCTGAACCAGATATTGGAAGATATGTTGTGCGCTTGTGCACTAGAGTTTTCAGGGATTTGGGACTCTCACCTGCATTTAGTAGAATTCACATATAATAATAGCTATCAGACTGCCACTGGCACATTGCCATTTAAGGCCCTATATTGAAAAAGTTGCAAGTCTCCAGTATGCCAGGGTGAGGTTGGTGAGAGGAAGTTGCTAGGTCCTGAGCTAGTGCAGACCACGAATGAGGCAATATAGAAGATTAGAGCTCGTATACAAACAGCTCAGAGTAAACAGAAAAGCTATGCTGATATGAGACGTAAGGACCTGGAATTTGAAATTGGTGATAAAGTGTTCTTAAGGGTGGCACTTATAAAAGGTATTATGAGATTTGGCAGGAAAGGGAAGTTGAGTTCGAGGTTCATTGGGCCTTTCGAGGTCTTAGAGCGAATTGGCCCTATAGCTTACTGATTGGCATTACCTTTAACACTGTCTTCAGTTCATAATGTCTTCCACATTTCTATTTTGAGGAAGGTATGTGACAGATCCGTCCCATATAGTTGACTTTGAGCCATTGCAGTTGAATGACAACTTGAGCTACGAGGAGAAGCCTGTAGAATTTCTCGCCAGAGAGGTAAAGACGTTGCGTCGCAGGGAGATTGTGCTTGTGAAAGTCCTGTGGAAGAATCACCAATTCAATGAGGCCACTTAGAAGTGAGAGAATGATATGAGGGCTCAGTACCCGGAGCTTTTTCAGGAATGAACTTTCGAGGACGAAAGTTCTTTGAGGAGGGAAGAATGTAACACCCCCGGAGTTTTTTTTTTCAAGAATGAACTTTCGAGGATGAAAGTTCTTTGAAGACGGAAGAATGTAACACCCCACACATTTTTTTAGTAATAATGTAATTTCAGTAACTTTATTATTTGGAATTTCAATAATTGTTATTAGTTGGAGGGCATTTTTGGAATTTTGGACTTCAAGTATAAGTGCGGGAATTTAATTGTTGGTGTGAAATTATTCAATTTGAAATTCAAATGGAAAATTAATAACAGGAATTAATTTTCTTTTGAAATGTAAAGGAATTTAATAGTATAAAACGGAAAGGAATTAAATGTAATAGGAATTAAATGTTAATTATATTTACTTCCTTTTTTGTTTTATTATTATTATTATTGTTATTATTTTATTTTATTTTTTTTGTAAAAAGTCAAACCCCACCCCTCTTTTCTTCCTCACGTTCGTGAGCCCGTACGACGCCGCCCAAAGCCGCCGCGTCAGTTTCTTCTTCATGACCTCCGTCCACCACTGCTTAAGCGTCATTCGCTTGTGCCATCACTGGATCTATCGATTTGGATAAGATTTCTGTCGTTTGGGTTTGTTTTCGGTTGATTCTTGAATACTTATTCAAGATGAAGAAGAGTTTGGTTTACTAATTATTTGGACTTAAAATTGGAGGTTACTTACTGAGTATTTTATACTCATTCTTTCTCATGTTGTTGTTTCAGGTAAGGGTAGAGATGCACTGGCGATGGACAAGCGGAATTCGTGATCGAGCCACTGGGACTAGTTTTTACGCTTCCACATCATGAGATTTAGAGTTCTTTTCATGTTTCTCTTAACTTTTAGTTTTGATGTTTAAAACTTACTTTTAAGAATTGTTTTTCAGACTTATTTATTATCCTTCATGAATTATGGGCACCCTATTATTATTTTAGTATTTGAATATAATGAAAGTCTTTTGAACTTACCTTATTTAATTAGCATTTATTTCGCCATAACCGAGTGTCGTTTTGAGTTCCATGCATGCATGTATTTAATAACGACCTAACTTAAGTCCTAGGGGGTTGGGTCGTTACAGTTGGTATCAGAGCCCATGTTTTGGGTTCTGTAGACTAACTTACTATGTAAGTCTAGATTGTCCCTATGGCCCATGAACGAATTCCTCGTCATCGCCAGGTACGTCTTATCAATTACAAGTTTTATGATAATTGTATTTGTTTAGCTTAAATGCACCAGTTATGTTCTAATGCTAGGTCAGTGACTCGTTAAAAGTTATTATAAGATGATTATCAGGTACGACACTACAAAAGGAGAAAAATATAATAGAGTAAATTATGAGGTCACTTGGCGCTAGTTAATCTCATGGAAATTATGTTAGAAACGAAAAAATATATACCTCAGTTCAGCAATGTTAAAGGTTGATGAAACTATGTAGAGTTATGACAATTTAGGAATGAAGGTATTTAAATGTTTAAGCCAAAGAATAAAATTGTCGAGACAAGAATTGATCAAGGACTAGTATTATGTTTATGTTGAATAGTGCAATCGGTGGTAGTATAAATACACAGGCCAATGCTTATTTGAAGAATTAATAAATGAAACACGTAACGAGTTGTACCCTAGTTGTACAAATTTCTTTTCGTTGTTGTTCTTGGTGAAGTTGACGCATATTAAGGTTCTTAATGGTTAGACTAACAAGTCGTTTGATTTGTTACTTAAATTGTTAAAAGAAGCATTTCCCGTTGGAGCATCTATACCTATTTCATTTTATGAAGCTAAAAAAAATTATGTGACTTAGGACTAAGTTATGAGTCTATTCATGCTTGCAAATACGATTGCATCCTATATTGGAAAGAATTTGTCGATTAGCAACAATGTCCAGTATGTGGTAAGTCTCGATAAAAAGTTGAATGATGGAAAAAGTAAGAAGATTCACATAAAATTTTATGACATTTTCATTTAATACCAAGATTGAAGCGATTATTTGCATCTATATTGCACTTGAAATGAGGTGGCATAAAGATAAACGTGTTGAAACTAATGGAGTATTATGACATCCAGTTGATGCTGAAGGGTGGAAGTATTTTGATCGTGAGTTTCCTCATTTTTCTTCAGACCTACGAAATGTTCGTTGAGGACTAGCTTCAAATGGCTTCAATCCATTCAGGAATATGAGTACTTCATATAGTATGTGGCCAGTGGTGCTCATTCTTTACAATTTGCCACCTTGAAAATGCATGAAAAAAACAAATTTCATTGTTTCCCTTCTTATTACTCGGGCCAAAATCTCCTGGAAAAGAAATTGATATTTACTTACAACCATTGATTGAGGAGTTAAAGGAGTTATTGAATGATGGTGTGCACACTTATGGTTGTGTTAGAAGCGAATACTTTCAACTATGTGCGAGCTTATTGTGGATTATTAATGACTTTCCTACATATAGTGACCTAGATGGAGTACTAGAGGTTACCAAGCATGCCCTATTTGTGAAGAGGATACATCATCATTAAGGCTAAGAGGAAAGCAATGTTTTATGGACATCGACGTTATCTTTAAGATAATCATAGATGGCGCAAGAGCAAACAATATGATGGAAAAGTGTAATGTAGACCTCTTCCAGTTTTCATGGATGGAGAAGATATCTTACGAGATGTGAACTTGTTGAACTTTTCCGTATTTAGCAAACAACCAAAGAAGCGTGATAAAAAATGGAAACGAAGTTTAAATTAGAATAAAAAAAAAGTATATTTTTCCAACTTCCATATTGGTCGGAACTTTTATTGAGACATAAATTGGATGTTATGTATATCGAAAAGAATATTTGTGATAATTTGGTAGACACAATGTTAAATATTAAGGGAAAGATTAAAGATACAACTATTGTTCATTTGGATTTAGAAATTCTAAATATACGAAAAGAACTACACCTGCAAAAGGTTGGTAATATAGTTGTAAAGCCACAAGTTGCATACGCATTGACTAGTAATGACAAAGTTACATTCTGTAAGTGGATGAAAGCACTCAAATTTTCTGATGAGTTTGTATCAAATATATCAAGATGTGTTAGTGAGAAAGATGGAAAGCTATAGGGGCTAAAAACTTAGGACTCACATGTTCTGCTTTAGAGGCTTCCTTCAATTGGTGTTCGAGCATACTTAAAAAAAGATGTGTTTACTCTTGTCGTTAAGTTATGCAATTTTTGCTGTGATCTAGGTGCAAAAACAATATCTATAGGGGATTTGGATTGATTACAAGGAGACATTATAATCATACTTTGTAAGTTAGAAAAAAATATTTCCATCGACATTTTTTTGATGCAATGGTGCACCTAGCAGTCCATTTGCCCTATGAAACAAAAGTTGCAGGTCCAGTTAGTTATAGTTGGATGTACCCTATCGAAAGAAGTTTACAAACATTAAAACAATATGTAAGAAATAAAGCACGTTCTGAGGGTTCTATATAAAAAACATATATAATGAATGAATCATTGGTATTTTGTTCTTTGTACATAACTGGAATTGAGACGAGGTTCAATAGAGATGAAAGAAATGATGATAGACTTCCAGAGAATGAGATATGTGGTGAATTTTCAATGTTTAGATAAAATTCGCGACCATTAGGAGCATCAAGAGTAAGGAAGTTATCAAGAGAAGATAAATGCAGTGCACATTGGTACATCTTGAACAATTGCATGGAAATAAAATCTTATCGAAAGTATGTTTTGAACATTCTATTGTAATTGATGATTTTGATATAAAGTGTGAAATAGAAAATTGAGACACATCTCTTTCTTATAGACAATATTTGAGACTAATTTGACATGAAGCTTAAAGTAAGAATGATTTATACGGAAGGCATCAACAAAGCTTTCCTGATTGGTTCAAATCTCATGTAAGTATGATATTAAAATACAAGTAATAATTCCATTGAATTAATGTGAGTGACATTAGTTTTTAAGATCTAGTGTGTTATACTGAATTAACAGGTTCTTTCATTGCGTGAAAATGGAGATATGTCTAATGATATATATTCACTAGCAATGGGTAAACTTTAAAAGTGCACTCGTACAATGGATGTATTGTTAAGGAGTACACGATCATAGTATTGAGCGTAATAATTGTTGGAGTACACAAAATAGCATGATCATGGTGCCTTCAAAAAGTGAAGGCAGAGGTGATCTCCATAATTTCTATGATATTATCAATGAAGTCTTGAACTTCCAGTATGTCAAGAGAAGATATGTAATTATGTTTAAGTGTACATGGTTCGACACAGACCCTAAAAAGACCAATAGAGTACACATGGATTTAGGGTATATATCAATTAATATAGCTCCTCATTGGTTTGTTAACGAGCCTTTTGTATTTGCCAGTCTAGCTAAACAAGTATTTTACCTCGACGATCCCAAATATGGTAATAATTGGAAAGTGGTGCAAGTAGTCCAAAACAAGCGTGTGTGACATATGCCAGAAGTAGAAGAACGTGAGAATGACAAACCTAAGTTATTAGAAGTTGTGAATAGTATTGTTTGTACAAGCGATGAATCAATGAACGATATCAATTTATGTAGAGTTGATGTTGATCCTATAGTCGTAGAAGAACAAATAATTAAGCGAGTTGATGATGACTTCATAAATGATGAAGAAGTGGATGTACAATCATCTTCTAATAGGAGTTTGAGTCTCGATGAACATCTTTATGATACGGAATAATCATGTAAATATGTATTTTCTTTTTCATTTTGCAACTTACGTATTATTATATAATATATATATTTTTGTTTGCACAGGAACAATGGTAGGTCACACTAATGAGAAGGCATTAATGGAGTATCTAGAGTCTGAGCATTTCGACGCATCATCTTTTATGGGAGATAATTCAAGTTATTTTAGATACACATTTTTATTTTTATAAAAAATGTATAATTTGTATTTAAACTAATGTTTAATTAAACTAATGGATACTCTTATTCTTCAGAGGCCAGTTGTACGACTAATAGGATGAGACACGGATACTCTCGAAATATTGATTTGGATAAATACATCCAAGCATTTAGAAGAATTCCTATCAAGATCGACCCTGTATGGGAGAAACCAATTTAATAATGCAACAAAGTTCAACAATACCATTGGTACCAACGTTCGGGAATCCTTTTCTGTTCGTTTATGGAACATGGAGGGAGGTACCATTAGAAACTAGAGAGCTAGTTAAAAGTCGATTAATGGTAAGATGGTTATTTGATATTTTAGAAACTATATATATGCATCTGCATGGATACTAATTAGTGTTTTTTTTCTTTTTAATTCAGAACCATTTTGTGTTTGACTTGTCCAACCAATTGCTCAATGATTTCATTGATGAACAGATGAAAAATTCGTTTAAAGAGAACATGGGAGAACTACACAAACACTATAAAAAAAATATACAAGTCCTGAAGAGGCACGAGTATACCCATCTGATCGACTTAAAGACGCCATCGAAGATTGACACTTTTTATGTACCAAGTTTGAATCCACCAAATGGAAAGTAAGAACTTCTGCGTTTACTTTGGTTTACTTACATTTCAATTACTCATTTCCTCTTAATTTCTCATTTTCTTAGAAAGTGGCAGACATTAATCAAAAGAATTGGTCAACTCTAAAGTACACTCATACAACTGGTTCTAAGACTTTCATATGCATACAAGAATCCATGGTAGAAATAAAAGTATTTCTATATTTGATTTATAAGAAATAATTATTAATATCTTCTATGTGAATTGTTTTACAGAAAGGACCCAACGGTCAAACAATGTACCTAGTAGACTTATTTAAACATACACACTCTAAGAGTGACAACATGTTTGTTAGTCAGGCCGCTAATGATGCATATGTTCAAGTTTAATTTGGGTTTCAAGTTTTATATTGGGTTATGTTCAAACATGTTTTCTAGATATTATTTACTATTGTAGACATCTAATTAATTTTGACTGTTTTTATTTTAGCTTATTTGATATTTGCAAGATTCAAACAGATATGACATTTGTAAAAAGAAAAAAAAACATATATAAAATTTAGTAAATAAAGAAAAAAGATATTTTCGACGATTAAATATGTAATCCCGGTGTTACATGGGATCAGAAAAAAGTGTAATTTCATGAATTTTTTTTATCTTTTTCCGACGCTAAAATTTGTCACTGTCAACATAAGTAACCAACTCTTTATGGTATAGGGATCAGGAAAAGTGAAATTGCACGATTAAATAGTTCTCACGATAAATTTTGCCGACGGTAGTATCTTAGAGGAAGCATCAGGCTAAGTAACCATATCCTGATGCCCAAAAAAATCGTCGGCATATACTAACTTCGCCCGACGGTATTATTCTTACCGTCGAGAGAAATAACTTATCCCGATGGCTTCATTTAGGGTAGGTAGAAAGCCTCATCGTTGATTCGTTGAGATATCTTTTTTTTCCTACTACAAGGCTTTTTTGGTCGAGACAGGTTTTCCTGACGACGCTTTCCCGATGATCGGTTTACTGTCGGGAAAGATTTTGTCGATGGTATTTTAAACTTTAGCCGATGGTTTTCATTGTCGAGAAATGTCCAAATTCTTGCGATGTATAAATAAAATTTATTAAATGGTTTGCACTTAAAAATTTTAATGGTCAGGAAACAATCTTCCACATATTTTACACCTTGCAATCACGTAGAAATACACATTCAAGACATAATCTATAAAAAGGATAAATATATATATAAATTTGGCCCATCAAAATGCTTATAGCTCAATCGACATCAAGTAGTACTATACTATCAACTTTGAAGTATTCGATAAAAAAAAATTTAATGGACCCATTTTTTTTATTGAAAAAACATTCAAATAAAGCAAAATTTAATGTGAATTTGTATTTGTTAGAAATCTTTTCAAAATTGACCCTTCTCTTTTCATAATCACACATCCCATATCC
>NW_028326039.1:0-19163 GCF_027475165.1 Benincasa hispida | reverse complement strand
CAAAACTCAAGGTGGTGGCCATTAGACGAGCATTATGGTGCAAAAATAAGAAACCTATCCATGGATCCTTAGATTGCTTTTATGAGAATTGATCTTATGCTGTGAAGTTGTCATGCTGTTTATATTAGAACTTAAATATGCTAAAATTAGAATTCTTCTTTTGAATTTATTTGCTGGCCTTCATTGTTAGTAGGATTTATCTGCTAAAATTAAAAAACTGGAGGAGAATTCATGTTCATTTTCTTTTTCTTTTTCTTTTTTCTTTTATTTTGGTGGTCTGTACGTATATAGTTGTTTTGTTGAATGTAGTTGTGTCTCCAGTTGGTGTGTTTTAGATCGGTATTTGTTCTGTTGGTAAAGGTTGCAGACTTCGTCTGAAGATAGTTAACTTTTAGACGTACATGATATTTACCTTTTAGGATTTGATATCTTCTAATCATATTAGCTAGTCGAGAAAGAGATACCTATAAAATGACTATTTGATGAAAAAGGTTTTTGGTTGAATCTTCAGGTATTGATGCTTGCTTGGCAATAAGGTTTTGTTGATATTTGCTATCTTTTATATGGTTAGGTTTCATGGGACTAAGTTAGCTGAAATGCCATTCATCGGTACCCGCCATATTTATAGACGTCAAGGAATGTGCCGTCGGCTCTTTTGCGCAATTGAATCTGTAAGCTACACAAGATGTTAATCTCCTCCTATTTGTGGATAATTGACGGTTGTGGGTTTGCAAATTTTAGTTTTTAAGACTTATTTTCTTCAATAGCTGCAACATTTATTTATTTTATTTTTATTTTTATTATTATTATTGCTCTATTTAGGCCCTCCGCATGCTTAAGGTTGAGAAACTGATTATACCAGCAATCGCTGAGCTCATGCACACTTGGAATGTGATTTTTGGCTTTAGTCCTTTGGAGCAGTCACTCAAGCAAGAAATGAGATTGATGAATATGTTGGTGTTCCCTGGAACAGATATGTTACAGAAGTTGTTAATCCAAGAGACAATTGTCGAGGAGAATACTTCTACTGGCTCAGGTTTTTATATAGTTTTCTTCGTTTTATGTTAACAACAAAATTGGTTTGACTGCCAATTTAATTATTCAGTCTGTTTTTGTTTAAAAGGTGCAAAGCAAACGGATTGTAGAAGTACAGAGTTCAGTAGTCCTAAGATGGATACAGAGACCTCATCTGGCCATGAACCTCAAAGTTGTGATGACACCGAACAGCATCACTCTAAGGAGAAAACAAATGAAGCAGCTGTTACTAACCCGAATCCTGAATCCGTATCTGTTTCTCTAAATGATACTTCTGCGGCAAATAGTCCTCTGGATGTGTTTTGTGAAGGTAAACCGTCATGTTCTCCAATGCAAACCGTAAATTCAGATTCTGATTCTGGTGATAAAGTTAAATGTTCATCTCCATCTGATTCAACCGACTCTCTTCAATGGAAAAATAAGTCTGGAATTCAGCATGGTATAGAGGACCATTTGCAGTCCACTTCCCAATGTATGGAAGTTGATACATCTTCAGACAATTCTCTTGAACTTAAGGTTAAAGTTTCAGATGAAGGAATCATTTGTTCTAACTCTCATGCTGGGCACGAGTTGGCTGACTCCGTTTCTGAGAAGAAATATTTTCCTCCTGCAATAGGCTATGGCACCGATGAGTTTCTAAATGACATACCCGTAGTGGATTCTCCTGAAGATGATAAGTCATTCAATAAGATTAATGGTCATGAATTCCACGAGGACGATTCCCATGCTAATGCTCTTAAACCTGCTCATTCGGTTGAAAATTTTCCCAATGACAGTGAAAATCCACTTGTCTCTTCTGCTAGCTTGTGTGGCACTAATGGAGGCCCCTTTGAAACATCTGATTGTAAAAATGCAAGACCTTATGGTAAAGAAACTTTTTCTGACGGAATTTGTGACATTGAAAATTCTCCACAGGCATGTGGGGCAAAAGCCAGAGGTGATTCGCAGGAAGAGAGAGCTGAATCTGGTTCGGTTTGAAATTGCCTCCATGTTGATGTTTGATCTCCAAATTATCATGAAACCACTTTGCTGGTTTGTGCAGGGCTCTGTTGCTAAATGACTAGTGCTTAGATTTGAGATGAGTTGCAATAATTGATATTGCTATTTAACAGAATTTTGGCATTTAGATCACAATCCAACTTCTGTTCGTTAACACGATTTTTTCAGCCCTGGAGTTCACAGAGGTGCCCTTGAAGGAACTAGCATGGTTCAATTCACCATTTCTCTTCTGAAATTGCTGCTTTGAAACATGAACACATTCATTATGCTGGCTGGCTTGGAAGCTCAAACTTCATGGTATGGTCGAAACCTGGTTCAGGATCTCTCCAAACCATCATATTTTCTAGAAATGGAGCAGTTCCATTCTTGATCAGGGTCAGCTAATCTCTTGGAGCAAAATCTTCTTGTAGTTGTAATGATTGATCACACATGGTTCCAGCGCCAATTTGTCTCAAACATATCTGTTATCGTCTGCTCAGCCTATTCGACAACCACAACTGCGAGAGAGCCAGAGAATTAAAATAACTCTTGTGGCGTTTTCAAGTTCTCAAGGTTTTCTGGTCGGGCCTTTTAACAGAAATATATTGACATTCATTCGTATTACTCATAAGAATGGTATGACCACCCTCTGTTGTATAGGCTGTTTTGGTGGAATCTTCAAGCTTGTCAACTCAATTTGTCTTGAATTTTTGCTGCTGTCTGTGATGGGCATTGTCTAAGTTCAGAGCATTTTCTGGGAAGCTACTTCTCTGCCAACCATGAGAGCTTAGGGGGGTTGGTTTAACATGTGTGAAAGCAAAGGGTAAAAAATATAGTTTTTAGTGAGTTAGAAATGGGGAGTCCATTGTTTGCTAACTGTTATTATTGGAATTACTTGTTATATGAAGATGAAATTGTAATTATTTGGTGCACATGTATTTAGTTTGAAATACTGCCTGAAGGTTTTGCTCCACATTTTTCTCAACCCCTCAACTATTATGTTTGTCTCTTTTGAACCCAAATTTGAAGCTCTAGGTTTTTTATTTTATTTTATTTTTTAATTGAAGTTGATAGCACTACCACATTGTAAAATAAATTTGTACAAGTGTTTAATAGATAATTGATTTTTAAACTCTTAGTTTATCTAATACATCTCTAATCTTGCCATTTTGTATCTAATAAATTTTTAAAAATTCAAAATTTTTTAAAACTCTAAGCTTCCAATTAGGAAAAATTAAAAATATATTGTAGTTTTAAAAACTATTTAGAAAAATATTGTACTTTCTATTTATAAAAATATTGTTTTTTTTAATAGGTCGAGGGTTCAAAATTCGACCTACCTAGGTCGAATCTTCGACCTTTAGATTATTTTTTTTCTTTTTAATAATTTAGACATTCGACCTTCTTCTTTTTTTTTTTAAAGAAAAAATCATTTTATAAAAACAATTTCTAAAAATGTTTTATTATTTTATTATTTTATTTAAACTCTAAAAAGAATAAATTAAAAAAAATAACATCTCATAAAAATAAAAAAGTGTAACATTCACCCACATATCCCCCCCCCCATCCCCCTCCCCCCCTACTTCTACCCACACCCCCCACACTCACCCCAACCCAAACCTCAAATGTCTGTTACCCCCCCCACACGCCGCCCGGGCCCCCCGCCCCTCCGCCCCCCCCCCCCCCCCTCACACGCATTTCCACACGCTCCTGCGTTGTACCCCCCCCCCGATTGTCGACCCTTCGAACCCTTGACGGGTTGCTCGCACCCCCCCCACCCCCTCCCCTTCCTTTTTTGATGTTGCTCTGGTACCTCTGCAGGTTCTTCATAATATAAATATTCATTATGCTCTCCACGACCCCGACCATGTCCATGTACGTATGAAGACGAAGGACTAGCCTCTGAGTCATAATGTCCTGAACCAAATACTGGCATCATCATCTTCGGACTAACATAATCAGTTTGATTCTGCGTTTGCATTATAGGGGGCAACTCTTCCACATTATGGGCAACCTCATCAAACTCATCCTCTTCCTAAATAGGTCCTATACATCTAGGAGCTGGTGGAGGAACAATAGGTATATTGTACATATAATATATTTCCTCCATATAGCTTTGGTTGTCACTACATATAGCAAGAATTTGGTTAGGATCATTCGCAACCTCATGGAGTCTACTGTTGTTCAATCTCTGTGAATTATAAAATAATTAGATAATATTTAAAATAAATTTAAATTAAAAATAATTAGATAATATTCATTCATTTACCAGATGACCCACAGCTGCTCCCGGACGAGTGACGTAGCGCCTTATGATATTATTATACCAATGAATATATTCTTGAGTGACATCTCTATCAAACTGTTCAAGAGAAATCCCCACTGCAATAAACCTTGCACGATAGTGCTATCGCACCACTAAATATGCAAATTTTTCGAACCAATCTCCAATTCTTAAGACAATATCATGCAGTACGGGTTCAATATTACAAGGCGATGGGACGTCCTGCTGAAAACCGAATTGTCTCATCACCCTATCAGGAAGATACCACTCACTAATGTGAAAACATATGAGAGAACTCATCGTCCGCCATATGTTTTGACCATTCGTACAAAAATTAGGCAAAGTATGCATAATAATTTTGTACGGCTCCCAAATAACCTGAAACACAAAATATTATATTAGAGAACAACATTAAAGACAAATACAATAAAAATGTGTATAAAATAATCAATTAGGTTCAGTGTAATGTACCTGATCAGGTTGAAGCAGATCAAACATGTATTTATACTAGCTGACTATATGTGTGGCTGTCCTAGTCACACAAAATTTGTCTCTCCATCTAAATTTTTAAATTGATAATTTAGAATCTAAATTAACTAAATTATTGATAAATTAAATTGAATTAAAACCACACACCGAGAATCGTAGGCTCGTCCAACTAACTGAGTGTCATTAACATGTTGTAGTTGTGAAGCCATTGTTGGAAATCGCTCCCAAGCCCATAGTTGCAAAAGTATGAGAGGCCCAACTATCTCTCGAACCTTAGGTCTTGTTGCTTTGTATAGTTGTCTATACAACCATTGCAAACATGCTCTACCCCACGAATACCGCCCCGTATCATAGAAGTTAGCTAATAGTGGCAGGAACATCAAGTGAACAAAATGACTTGATTTATCGGAAAACAGACTTCCACCCATCATTTATAGTATATATGCTCGCACATATCTTATGACGGTTTTCTCGTCTGCATCATCTGTGAGCTCACGGAATTTTGTTCCTAACCATATCAAACTTAACCTTGATTCTTTAATCTTGTCGGTAGGTGGGGTCGCACTGAGGTACAGTTGACAAACTTGTGACCAGTCATCGTACATCACTTTGGTGACCGGCTCACCGTCAACAGGTAACCCCAACAATACTTCTATGTCTTTTAGAGTGATAGTGCACTCTCCAACAGACATATGAAATGTATGCTTCTCGGGTCTCCATCTCTCGACCAAGGCTGTGATCAGATACTAGTCCAACTGAATAAATTCCAATCTGGCAACCCCATAGAATCTAGATGTGCACAGTAGTGGTAGTATTCGAGGGTGGAGCGGGATAGTGCGCTGGAGAACTGCCTCTCGACGCTTGCAAGATATTTCTCCAGTAGTACGATTTCTCCATACAACAGATGATCGTTGAATGGACTGGTTGTACAAAACATCGGGATCAACAGGTCCTGGGTTTAAAATCACGATCTGAAAGAAAAAAAATATTTATTTCTCAATTAAAAAAATATTTGTTCCTCAATTAGAAGAATAATGTACAACTTAATTAACTTAATTAAATAATGTATAACTTAACTAAAAGAAGAATGTACAACTTAATTAAAGAATAATGTACAACTTTATAAATTATAATAAAAAAAATTGAATATACACTAAAAGTATCTACACTTAATTAATTATCACATGATAAAAGAACATTATTTTATTTTCAATTAAAAGACCAGATATATAAACTTTATGAGAATTAAATAAAAAAATTGAATATACAATAAATTATAATAAAAAAATGAATATACAATAAATTATAATAAAAAAATGAATATACAATAAAATGAATATATAATAAAAAAAATATTTATTTTTCAATCCCTAACTATCTGGAGCCCGTCTTAGTAACGAAGGACATTTCCTTCGATTATGGCCTAACCGATTACAAAATCCACATCGTTGTCGAGTGGTTGGTTCTGTCTAATCCATCTCGTTGTGATAACGTGAACTTTTCGATCTACCAGGTTTTCTCAACAACGATGGATCAGGATGTAAGACAGGCATATTAGGGTGCATGATCTAGTAATCTTCATGCGGTACAGGTTAAAATTGAGGAGAGTAACATTCAGCATATGTTGACAATTTATAGTAGTCCTCAATAAAGTCTTCGTAGTTCATGTTAAAATGTGAGCAAACGGCCATAAAATGCGAGCATGGAATGCCGAATGCTTGCCACTTGTTACATGAACAGTACCGCTTGGACATGTTTAGCCTCAATATTTAAACGTTTCCTCCTTTGGCATTGAGACTATGACGTCTGGTCTTCACATGAAACACACCTTCATACCGATCGTATGATTGTACTTCATGTTTACTAGATCTTGCAGCCCATTTATTTATTTTCTCGTGTGCGTACCTGGATTTTTACTTCACTTAGTATTATAAAATATGTTTGAAATAAATTGTTAATAACATATATATATAATAATAATAATAATAATAATATTACCGGGTGTATTTATCTTGACGCTCCAATGCATCCCTTATTTCTTCTCTTCTTTTCTCGAAATAATTCGCGCATTTGAAGAATGTTATCTGAGCAAGAGCATTTATAGGCAACATTCAAGCTCCTTTGAGAACTCAATTTATGCACTCTGATAGATTTGTCGTCATCTACCCATATCTGAATCCTCCATCATGTGCTTGAGTCCATTACTCTAAACTAATGTTATAAAAAAAAAACTCAGACAACCCCGATTTATTCCTTTGATATCTTCAATTGCTTTATTGAACTTTCGAATTTGAAACTGACACCTGACACGATAAACATAATTTTTCAATGAATTAAATTTATACTTTTTATTGAAATTGCTGACGATATGTCGTAAGCAGAAACGATGGTGACATTTCGTCCCGCACCTCTTCGTGTATTACAATTTCTCTCAGGTGTTTCAGGAACCATCCCTATGAGTCTGCGGACTCTTCATCAGCAATGGCAAACGCAAGTGGAAAAAGATGACCGTTCAAGTTAACTCATGTAGCAATCAACAATTTTCCTCTATATTTGTCGTACAAGTGTGTACCATCTATCTGAATTATCGGCCAACATTTATTAAAAACTTCTATACAAGGACCAAATGCCCAAAATACAGAAGTTAGGATAACACGGCCTTCAGTAATCATTTCTTTAACTCTCTACTCTACACGTGTTTTGGGATAGGTCTGCTTAACCATATATAACTACCTGGGTAACAATTTATAAGACTCATTCCAATCACCGAATACTTTAGCCAATGCTTTTCTTTTGTCGTCCCATACCCTATGGTAAGGAACATGATATCCAAACTTTGATTTGATGTCGGACTGCAGTTGTGCCACACTGATAGATGGTTTTTGTCTTACGGCATCACAGAACTCTGGTGCAATAATTGATGAATTCAATTGCACATGACTTTGACTTAGTTCTAAATAAAAACATGTATGCTGCTCATCATACTTAGTGATCTCGAACAAGCCATGCGATTTTTTCTTTATTGCACGAAGTCTCCACTTATAACCTTCCTCCTACTTCTTACACTGAATTGTCCAAATCGTCGGTGTCGATTCAAAAACCTCATATGGTGAGTGACATTTTATTGCAAAACATTTGACCGCGTGTTGATGCATTTCTTTGTCTTGACAAATCATCCCTTTATACAATTGAGTATTGTCAACGTCCACAGAGACTACAATTTGGTCATGTTCTCAAATGCTATCGAGTACATTCATATCCAAATCGTTGAATACATTTGAAAGCATCTCATGTCCATGACCATCGAAATCCAACTCTTCAAATTCATCATCCGTTTTAGTTCTGAAGTCTCTGTACAAATTGTTAGCCGTCATATCTTCATTATCACATGGCGATGCAACTGACTCCGGATCAAGATCAATACATTAAGTTGGATCTTTAAACTGGCTAAATGATGTATTCAAGTTTATTTCCACCCCTATCCTATTTACATTTACATACAAATGCAGGCAGTGACATTGCAAGTTCATAGTTCACATTTATGCTAAAACTCCACTATCAACTTGGTCAGAGTCAATTTTCCATCAATACCATCAATATTAGACCATTTGTAAACAACAAAAATCCCAAGCATTTGTCCACCATTTTCTAAAAAAAAAAAAAAAACAAACAAACATCAACTTTTTATAATAAATATATTAAAAAATACTAAACTTTTTAGGAAAATCACAATAATTTTATATTAAATTAAAAATATTAAACTTTTTAATTTATAAACATAAACTTTTTAAGTTTTATGAACATCAACTTTTTAAATATAACAATTAATTAAATTTTTTATAACTATTTTTAAACATAACAATAAATTAAACTTTTTATAACTATTTTTAAACATAACAACAAATTAAACTTTTCAAATTACAATGAGATAAATTTTTTAAAACTATTTTTTCAAATTTAATACAAAATAAAAAATTAAATTAAATTAAACTTTTTCAATCTATTTTAAACTATCTTTTCAAAGTTAATACTAGAAAAATCAAATATCATAAGAATAAATTAAACTTTTTAAACTATATTAAACTTGTTAACTATCACAATAATTTTGTATTAAACTATAAACACCAACTTTTTAAACATAACAATAAACTAAACATTTTAACACTATAAACATCAAAGTTAATACTAAAGAAATCAAATATCATAAGAATAAACTAAACTTTTTAAACTATACTAAACTTGTTAACTATCACAATAACTTTGTATTAAACTATAAATATCAACTTTTTAAACATAACAACAAACTAAACATTTTAACACTATAAACATTAAAGTTAATACTAAAGAAATCAAATATCATAAGAATTAACTAAACTTTTTAAACTATACTAAACTTGTTATCTATCACAATAATTTTGTATTAAACTATAAATATCAACTTTTTAAACATAATAATAAACTAAACTTTTTAAACTATACTAAACTTGTTAACTAAAAAACAATATTAAAATATAGAATATCATTAAAAAAACGATAAATAAATAAAATTACTTATTGATCTTCAATTAAAAAATAATATTAAAAAATTAACATTATCATGGTAGACATCAATATAAGGAATAAAAATGATATATTTAGCATAAACAAATATTAAAAACAAAAAACTACTAATAAATAAAAGTTAAACTTCAACTCATAAATTCGACGGTAGTTCTTTTTTTTCTTCAAAATGACAACGTTCACCCTTTTTTCCTGTTATTTGTTATCTGGAAACAACTACAAAAAATTAAAAAAAAATAGAATCTATAAAATAATAATAATAATATAAGAACAAAAATAAAATTTATAATTATTCTTAAAAAATAAAAATTTAGTAGAGTAACGAACCAATTTAGTTTGTGATCAAGGGAGAGGTGTGGGAGCAATTTGTATCAATCGGAATAGAAGAAGAAAAATGGAAATGGAAAGTAAAAAATGGGAGGAGAGGGATTAATAGAAGAAGAGAAATGGAAACGGAAAGCTGGAAGGAGAGGGATTTAGTAAAGGAAGAAGGGATTAATAGGAGAAGGGATTTAGTAGGGATTTTGAAAATGCGCAAATGCAAACCGTGATCTGAGAATGGTGGGGTGGTGTTTAAAAACACATAGGTCGAGTGTTGAACACTCGATCCATGGGAGACTTATTAAAAGCGGCAGAGATGAAATTAAAAGCGGTGGTTGGGGAGGAGGTACGGCAGTAGGCAGCTTGTCAGCAGCGACAAAGAGATGGGACTACTCACTGCTTGTCAAGGGTTGAACTTTCGACTTATGTAGGTCAAATGTTCAACGTTCGACAAGTCTCGGCAGCAAGCGATCAGCAGCGGCAAAAGCGGCAGAGAGATGAGACTACTCACTGCTTGTCGAGGGTTGAACTTTCGACTTATGTAGGTCGAATGTTCAACGTTTGACAAGTCTCCATGCAAAGCTTTCACCAAGTTCATCGAGTTCTCAATCCTCGACATCCACCTTCGTCGAATTCTCAACCTTTGACTTCTAACTCGAACGGACAAAACAACCATGTTTCTCTAATTAATTTTAAATCCACCATATTTTTCTAATAACTTTTTCAAATCTACAATATTCTAATAAAAGATCCTCCCAATTATGTGTGTTAATAGATTCATGAATTTTAAAAGATCCAAAAGTGAATAAAATTTGTAATTTTTAAAGTCAAAGATTGAATAGACACAAACTTTAAATTTTTTAGACTAAAATTGTATTTATCTCTTTTTAAGGTAAACCTAAATTACAAATTTAACACGTGCTTGATTGTGTTATTATATGAGAAAACTTTTAATGTCCGATTCTTATTGTTACTTTTTATATTTTATTGAAAGTAATTTTGATTCATTTGTCCATTTACTTTTAAAATATTTATTTAACCAAAATGAGAATTTTTTAAGATAAAAGTAACATAAATGAAATTAACAAAACTTGAAAGCTATAAAAAATAAGGTTTAAAAACATTGGCAATATACGGTTGAGATTGCGCTGCGTATTGGTGTTATTTCTTTTGTTACTTGTTTTCGTTCTTGTAATTTTGTGGCTCATTCTCTTGCTTGAGTTGTTCTTGATTGTTTTGGTTCCTAATCTTCTTCTATTCAAGTAGTGTTTGAGGCACGTTAGAGTCTTGTTTTCAAGATTGGTTGTCCTCTCTTCTCCATGAAGATTGTGTTGGTTTTTTGTTGTTTTTTTAACAAGCTTGCGTTTAAAAAAAAAAAAAAAATCATTCTCAAATTTATTTTTTTTTAAAAAAAATACTTAGTAAGCCCAAATGTGAATTTTTTTAAAAAATAATGTTATTTTAATAGTTATTGACAAAAATAGGATTGGTTTGAAACTATGGACAAAAATAGGGTTGTAAAATTGTGGATGGAGTCCACAAGTTTTTCGTGTATCCCACCAGCCGCTAAATTTTTTTTTCACCTTTTCTTATATTTTTTTTAGTGTTTTTGTATTTTCGAGAATTTTTTAATGTGAAATTCAAATTTTCAAAGATCTATAGTAAAATAAAAATTGAATCAAATTTCTAAATGAAGGTTAAATCTATTTTTTCACATAGATTTATTTTATTGTAGATTTATAAATTTGTTTTAACATGAAATTCAAATAGATTTGTTCATCTTTATATCCAACTAAATCAATAAAAAAATAATAAAAATTCCATGAGTTTGTTATCTAACGTAAAAATAAAAATCGTATAACGCCTCCTAATCGATCCGGAGGCGGACGTGGTTGGTCGAGCCCTTTCCAATGGAGCTTTCTGCATCTCCCCGCCTCCTAAGCTCTCCCATTTCGCTGATGCTATTGAAACCCAAGTTTGGGTTTAGGGTCCCTCAGACTTCTTCCTCACCCTTCCACCTTCACCCTTCTATTTTATCTCTTAAACCCAATTACAGAATGGAATTTACTAGGACAGTATGTTGTGCTTCTTCATCTGAACGAAACGGGTCACCGGCGGCCATTTCTTCAACCGCTTCAGGTCGAGTCTGAACTCAACTATTTATTTATGCCCATTGATTTTCTTCATGAACTTTTTGATATTGCCGCTGCTTGTAGTGAATCTGTTTCTATTTCAAATTTCAGGGCCTCGAGTGGGTGAAGTGAAAAGAGTCACTAAGGAAACAAATGTATCTGTTAAAATAAACCTCGATGGCTCTGGGATTGCGGATAGTATTACTGGGATTCCATTTCTTGATCATATGTTAGATGTAAGTGGTTCCCTATTCTTGAACCCCTTTTCGGTTTTCTCTGTTTCTTTGAAGAAACTATGCTGCGTTCAATCGCTTAATGGTTGTGTTGTTTGGTTGAAAAATAACCCTTCCTAGCTGAGAGAAAGTGATTGTTTTTAGCTTCTCCTACATGAAATTCAGGTGGTATGATAGGATTTTGCCTGTCCAAACAGTATATTATCTCGTGGTTGTTCTTTTTATTGTATTGGTGAGTAATATGTATATGTTTTTATTTGATCATGTTAGCAACTTTCTTCACATGGGCTTTTCGATGTGCACGTAAGGGCCACGGGAGACATCCATATTGATGATCACCACACTAATGAAGATGTTGCCCTTGCAATTGGATCGGTATTGCACAACTTATTATAGAAGTTCAATTCTTGATTTTCTAGATTGTTGTACTTTATGACTGGAGATGTTTTCTCTGTTGATGCATGTCAATCAGAGTTTAAAAATGTTTTCTATGGCTTATGAACTGGATCTGTTTCAAAATTTCAGGAAATACTCTATTCTCAGTTTCATCATCTATTTACTATTGCAAATTAATACGTTAGATCTTCTTGCTCTGTAGGCTTTGCTGAATGCACTTGGCGATCGGAAAGGAATTTACCGGTTCGGAGACTTCTCTGCTCCTCTTGATGAAGCACTTATACATGTCTCACTAGTATGATCCATGTGTTATTCTTCTTTATGCTTCTATTTTTTTGGTGCTAATGAAGGCTGTTAGATAATTTCTCAATGCAAATTGTAATTGTCTTCAGCTGGGAACTAATCTTCAGTTACACTAAATGCCTCACTTATTAGGGAGTAAGTCCCATGTTTCAGAGCGTAAACTAATGGGGTGAGGGCAGTAATCCTATTGTTAGAGCTACACGTTTTGCTTTCAAGCTAGGTAGGCTTACGATTTGAGCTGTCGATCAATTAGAAGTAGCAGGATTAGGAAATGAGAAGGAGAACTTGTAGTAGCTTTCCAAACCTAGGGTTAGGAGCGTGAGGGTGCTCAAATATCCTAAAGATTAAAGGCATGTTTGATAACGATTTCGTTGATGGCCTTGATTGTAAAGCTTTTGGTCTTAGAGGAAATGTCCTTTGGTGGTGTGCCTCTCGGTTCCTTTGGAGGTGCATTTGGAACGAGAGGAATAGCAAAACTTTTGATGATAAATCTGATTCTTTTTGGATTGTTGTTCAATATACAGCTTCTTGGTGGTGCACTAATTACACCAAACACTTTTGTAATTATAGCTTTTCAATAATTTTTAACAATTGGAGGGCTCTTATTTATTAGCGCTTTTTTTTTTTTTTTTTCTGGGGGGGGGGAGCATGTCTACTCAACCCCCACCCTTAGGTTGTTCTCCTCTGTTCTTTTTTTAATACAAGTCTCCGTTTCTTAAAAAAAATAACGGTTTCATTGATAATTTTCTGTTTTCTAAAAAATTGCACCTGTTTCTTTACTATCATTTAACCTCTCCTAAATAAATATTTGATTTCTTAGCCAAATTTCAATAACAGAAACAAATTTTCAAAAAGTACTTTGTGTTTTGTTTTCAAAACATGGCTTAGTTTTTGAAAACATTTGCAAAAAGTAGATAAGAAAACAAATGAACTCGTAGGCAGAATTGGGGTTTGTCAGCTTAATTTTGAAAAACAAAAACTTAATAGTTGTCAAACGGAACCTAAAATATTCGTTTTTTTACTTATTCTAGTATTTTTTTTTATGCCTTTGCTTATTTTTATTCGTTCTGCATTCTAGTAACTTAAGTTAGAGTTGATATACAGGATTTATCTGGCCGGCCACATTTGAGTTATGATCTAGAGATACCTACTCAGAGAGTTGGAACATATGACACCCAGGTGTTTTGAGCATCTCTTTTTTCATTTATGTTTTCATGCCATCTTCTCTGTTAACCTATACCAGAATGGTTTCTTACTTCTATTTTTCTGTTCAATGTAATCTGATAGTTGGTGGAACATTTCTTCCAGTCTCTGGTGAATACTTCTGGTATGACTCTTCACATTCGACAGGTAAAAAAAACTTGGAGCAGTTCTATAACATAATGGTATAGAGGCCTAAAACAAATTAAACAACGAATCATGTAACACTTTAATTTGTGTTGTATTTACCTTGTTTGCCATAGTCTGTTTTTAAAATCCTGATTGCGGTTACAATAATATTCTTGGAAGATTTTTAAAACATGGTGTTTCTGTTTGAACCTAGTTTCTTATCTTATTCGTGAGACCTATGGTTTCTGCTTACCTAACTTCTGTTCTAAATTCATCTGTTGATGAGCAGCTTGCCGGAAAGAATTCTCATCATATTATTGAAGCCACGTTCAAAGCATTTGCCAGGGCCCTTAGACAAGCAACAGAGTATGACCCACGCCGTCTTGGAACCGTGCCCAGGTATGATATCCTACTTGTCAATTGTCTCACTTGTATTTGGAGAATCAACTGAATGAATTCTGACATGACATGACAATGTTCGTATTGTTTGGTCTACAGTTCAAAAGGTGTTCTATCACGTACTTGATTGTTGGCATCAACGTGCCAAGATAAACTTGTGCCTTAATATGGTAAGCTTTTGTCTCTCGTACCTTATTATGTTATGAGCCTGACCATGGTGATTATTTAAACTGACTTGCTTTATTTTACCTAGAGATAATTGATTGGAGCAATGCTTCATATGCAATCGATCAACACTTGATTCAGTCCTGTATGGAGATGGATGTTTGAGCAGGAAGGAGATGATGGCAGAAAAATTATTGTACGGTTGATGATAGAACATTATTGTATATGAAAATGACTGATTCTTCAGCTTGAATCATTTTTTCGTCTTATATCACTGTTGTAATAGTATTTATGCATTAGATATTAGTGCCCTCTTCTATGGAATCATCGTTGAGTAATAAGGCTCAAACTGCCATGGTTGAAAGTTTTGATATGTTCTACTTTTTAACTTATCTTTTTAATTGTTTCTCAATGGGCAGGGGAAATAAGAAAAGAAATGGCTTATCCAGATGTTAGGCAGTCAAAATTGTACTTCTATTACAAAAATTGGTAGATTTAATTGTAGTTCAAAAGCCGATATACTAGTGAAGCTAGAAACAAGAGCAGCCATGTATGCTCAGTTTCGATTTTTCCTTTTTCAATCCATTGAACATAAATTCTCCTGTATGATCAATAAGGTGAGGAATAGCAACAAAAGTAGCTGCATACCTCACAAATCTAAGATGTGAAATGTTATGTTAACAAAAATATTCATCTAGACCTCAAATGCTCATCAGTTACAAGAATTCTTCAGCCTTATCCAAATCATCAAGTATATCAGATTTAACAGCTTCTGGCAGTGGCGCAGATGGCCCAGCCTTTGCGTAAAAGCCTGCCAATGACTTTATTGCTTTCTCTAGCACAACGTAAGATTCCTGCATGTGAGTGAGTGAAAATGTTGTTATAAATTCATTATGATCATCATGAACTAACATTAGTTGTTTTTCATTAGTTATACCTCTCGAACAACTGTTCGTTGTCCCAACCAATTGCTTAAATAGTCTCGAATGGATTCTTTTGCAGCATCTGCAGTTCGTCTAAATTTAGCACCGTCCTTAGGGTCTTCCTGTAATGACTCACGCAGCGTCTTCACCACCTCCCTTGCAGACTTCAGGTAAGCCTTTGGCAATACTTTCCCTGATTTGGTTTTCTCATTTGGATCAAATATTGATTTGATCGTCCCGATAACTCCATTATCCTCTTCCTCGTCATTTGGAGTTTCTTCGGCCCGGGCTGAAGATGGTGTCAATCCATTGTTACATGTGAGAAACACAACCAATGACATGCCACTACACATTAAGTGACGTCTACAAACTTCTTGAGATGGAAGCACAACTTGAGACCTGGATCGCAGTTTATCTGTTATATTGCATAAGACAAGAAAGAAAGAGTACATAAACTTATGTACGGGTGCATTCAGATTCAGAACAAGGGAATTGTACATAGGTTGAGGAAATACTCGTCTTGAACTTTCCGACATATAACAATTTAGTGTATAATGATTTAATCCTGGTACTCTCAAATCTTAAATAATTCAGTCCTTCAACAATTTTAACATGTAATAATTTAGTCTATACTTTAAAATTTGTAGCAATTTAGTAACTACTCTGATATAACTTGTCAAAATTAGGTTTTAATTTTTGTAACATAACTATTTAGTCTTTATAGTATATAAACAAATTGATCCCTAGTTAGTAAACTAATCTACCTGAGTAAAAAGTTCATTAGATCTAAATATTTTGCACAATTAAATGAAAGGACTAAATTATTATTTAATAAAGTATAGAGACTAAATTCTTATTTATTAAAGTATAGAGACTAAATTCTTATGAATTTTGAAGTAGGAGTAAATCTTTGCAAACTAAACTTCAAGAAGCCATGAAAGTTAATGGATTAAAAATGGGTTTGAACCTAGTATGTATAAATGATACAGCATTCAGGAATATGCCTGCTGCAATGCATTTTGATATTTCAAGCATCAAAAGAATGTTCACTTCTCCAAGTATGAGACATGTTATAAATGGCAACCGGCGAGAAAAAGAAGGTGCAAATATATTTGGCAACATTTCAAATTCAACACCGAAGCCAACTTATGGCTACGGGTGATGATGTTACTTACGCCCATTTTCACTTTTTAAGTTTCTATCCAATGTTGAAATAGTCGTAGGGCAGATATTTGCTTGAATAAATGCAGCCATCTTCGTTCTTGTTAATTACTCCAGCCAAGTTGAGCCACTATTCCCCTACTTCATCCCCAGCAATTCCCCTGCAGGAAATAAGGCATTAGTATGTTTAATCGTGGGTTTATCATGGAGCAAATCTTCCCATTACAAAACCAAACCATAGAAAGAAATCTTTTCTAACTTGAGAACCATTGAACTTGCCGTAGATTCTGTTAATCAATTGAATGCCAAAATTGCGACAGAAACAAGCACCATCAATGAGTTTAATCAGAAATTAAACAGAAGTGAAGCAGCCATCGAACTCAAGCCATGTGTGTGAGTGTGCGCATAAATGGAGTAACGGAGAAGAAGCTAGCATCGTAGTTTATACCTAATTCTTAACTTTGTGGCTGCCTTGTACGAAGTTACGAACCAGTGAAGAATCGGTGGAAGCAAAATCCGGAGAAGAAGAGAAACTTTTTAAACCTAATCGGGAAGATGAATTGAAAGAAGATAAGTTGGGAGATGGAAATGAAGTTCGAGTTCTTAACATGTGGTTATGCTTATGCCGAGAGCGGTTTCGTGTCGATTTCTTGGTAAGGCGGAATAGAGATTTGGAAAGGAGCCAGCTTTACGGGAAATCATGAGAGTGAAAAAGGTTAGAATAAAAGAAAAAATGTTATGAGTTGGAAATTAATTTAGGGGCATTTCGCACTCAAAATTTCGAGATAAGTTTGGTAATTATTATATGAGAGGTTAGATTTGAAATTAGATTGATTGTGTTTGAAGTGTAGAGTTTATTTGAATTGAGTTGGAATGTGTATGTTTGGGATGTTGAATTGAGTTGGGTTGAGTTAGAAAGTCTATGTATTAAAGTGCAAAGTTAAGTTGAGTTGTGGTATCTAATGCATTTTTTTCCAAATAAAATTGATTTTGTCTTGATTTTTTTTTTACTTTAAATGTTGCTGTCGAAGGTGGTTGTCGGAACTCGGAGTTAGTCATTGGAGGTTGACAATGCAAAGATGGTCGTTGAAGTGAGTTAGTCATCTGAGTTGGCCGTAGAAAGATGATCATCAGAGTGTGGTAGCGGTAGTCAATCGATGAGTGGGTTGATAGGTGGAGCCATTGAAAATAATGGAGGAGGGGAAGGATAATTGGGGGTGAGTTAGAAATTACTAACTTCCACCCCAATCACGTCCAACTATCAACTCTTGTAAGGATCCAAAACAGAATGAACTAATCAAAATTAGGTGATGCATAGAAAATATATAGAATTTGATGCATAGAAAAATATATAAATTAAAGATAAGAGAGGAAAATGATTGGTTGAAAAAAATGGGAGGCATCTTGGTTTTAAATTAAGGTGGGGCTCATGTAAAAATTACATAAATAAAAAATGTACCAATGGTGCCATATGTGACACATTAAAGGGAAGAGGTAGGGAAGTTTTTCCTAATACAGTAGGACTAGAAATGTTCTCTAACTTTTATCAATGTAATCGATCTTTATGTTCAGATGATCCAATCTATGTTGTGGTAATATCAAATAACCCAAATTTTAAAACGATGAGTACCGACATTTTGATTGTGTCACATATAACTTAGATTGCGTTCGTTATTTTCTTTGTTCTTCTCGCTCGCATTTCTTTCTTCTCTTGCAACTTGCATTGCCTTCTTCCCTCTTTCTCTCCCCTATGTTTCTTAGCTCTTCCTTTCCTCTTGCCCCCATGCTTCTAGCCTTCTTTCAATTGTCTATTGTGATTACGAGGATCTACTATGCTTCCACGATTTGAGAGGAACAAACGCGCAAAGATTTTGAAAACAATGACGGATATTTTTGCTTACATTATGCACCCCTTAAATCTCGCTCGTTACTTTCTCCGTCCTTCTCGCTTGTACTCCGTTATCCTCTTTGCACTCGCATTGCCTTTTCCCTCTCTTTCTCACTATCGCTTCTTCCTTATTACTTTCCTATTATGCTTGTGCTTCTAACCTTCTTCCAACTATATATTACGAGTACAAGGATCTACTCTGCTTCCATTGTTTGAAGAGGAGAGAGGTAGAAATGAAAATGCGAGGATTTGAGGGAGGAGCACGAGTGAGAGTGACAAAGAAAATAGCCAATATGATCTAAATGTTTTGCAATGTGAACAAATATTAGTTTTCATTGATTTCAAAATTTAGGTCCCTCGGCATTATCTTAAGCAAATTTAGGTCATCTATATAAATATCTCAATATAATCGTAAAATGGAACGTGGATAGATTTAGCTACAAAATTGTTTCAACTTATAATTTTTTTCTTCTAATAATTAAATTATGTAGTAGTAGAAATTCAAATATTTGAGGGGCTGTCAGTGGTTATTATAGTGTTTGGGATGTATACTATTTTAGTTTAGAT
>NW_028326038.1:0-20380 GCF_027475165.1 Benincasa hispida | reverse complement strand
GAGCTAGGAACGCAGGTGCACAAGACGGAATTCACTATTTTTCTTCTATTAGGGTAAGTAGAGAAATTGCTCCCTTGAGAGCTGATTCCAGGACTTGAACAATGTGGCACCACACCCTATCGTGGCCCAAGAGGGGTTCGATTATAGTTAGACTATAACTAATTGTTCATTAGAGGTATCAATGGTACTTAAGGAGTTAGATGTAACTACAGGGGCAAAAATGATAATTTTGGCTAGTTATACTTACAAGCAATTTGTGAAGTGTCAACGCACTTTTAAGTAGTTATATCCATGGACATAGAAATATATTTGTAGTGCAAAGAGTGTAGCTATCGGACTTTAATGGAGTGATCGACAGTTAATGAAAGTTGATTAATTTAATTAAAGAGTTTAATTAATTAAACAAGTACCATTGGAGCTTCAATCTATAGGTCCATAAGGTTCCCTCATTAGCTCAATTAGGATTGATGGAAATTGAATTAATTTTGGATTAATTTGAATTGTTCAAATTAATAAAGGGAATTAATTATATAAGAATAATTAAGTTAATGTATGTGATACATTATACTATAAAATTAATTATATGAGATATAATTAACATAATGTATGTGATGAAGTATAATACAATGTTTATTTGAGAGGAAAAAAAAATTGAATGTGATTCAAATATTAATGAGATTTATATTATAAACTATATGTTAAAGTTAATGTGAATATGATTCATATTAAATACTATGGGTTAAATGAGAAAATAATAAACTATAGATTATATTATATCAACATAATATATGAAGGGATGAAAACCCTAAGGCATAACAGAAGCCAAAACACAAAACTATTTCGTTTTTCAAATTGGCATTTAAAATCAAAACAATTTTGCATTGAAATAAAAGGTAATATTGATTAAGCATCCATTCCACCCCCCCCCCCCCCCCCCCCCACCAAATAAAAAAAAAAAACTAATTATAAAGTGAGAAGAACCCCTACTTGCAAAACCTTTGATAAGCCTGTAGAATTTTTCTGTTGATTGGGATTGGGCATCACCAGTTGGAAACCTCCCTATTCTTGTAGGGAATTGAGCCTATAGAGAATTGTGGGATTCTCTCTTTCGGGATTTGGGAATATCACATAACAATTTTTCTTTCTTTTCTCAGAAAGAAAGAAAATACACACAGAGAGCTTGAGAGCCTTATTCTCCCTTTGCCAAACAAAACCCTTTTGTTAGAGAGAGATGATGAGAGAGGGAGAGAAAAATGTGGGATTGATCCCACGTTTTCTCGTAACTTCCCTAAAATGGGAGTTAATTTGTTTATTTTAAATAAAATAAAATTTATTAATTAAATCATATTTAAATGATTTCCTCTCACATAATCTATAGTTTTAATGTGCATCTAATGCACATTAATTTTAACCTATAATTTTTATTTAATAAATTAAATTAAATTAAATTAAATAATTAATTAATTCTTCAATTTATTGATAATCCAATTAAATATCATATATTAAATTTAGTTTCCCATTTGAATCATATTCAAATACATTTATCTCATTTAATCTTTAGTTTTATCCAATGCACATTATTGACCTATAGTTTTCCATATGAATCTTGTCCATATTAAACTTAATATTTGAACTCCTTTAAATATTTAATTGTCTCATCTATTAATTTTAAATCATATCTAAAATTAATAATAATGTAATATAAAGCCTAAAATTAAACTTTATATTAAAATGTATCATTATACATTAAAATTCCCTAATTCTGAATATGAACATTTCAAACTCAATAAATTACCTCAACAACCTTTACAAGCTAGGAAGGGGATCTAATGAACTTACAAATCAGAAGCTCCAATGATATGAGATTAATTGGCTAAACTCATTAACCACATTAATCAATATTCTTTAACTGTGAGTACACTTCACTAAAGACCCACAACTACACTCTTCTCACTACAGATATATTTCTATGTCCATGGATATAGACCAATAACATAAGTAGTCCTACACGAATATTTAAAATACCAATTGGGTCAAGTTATCGTTTTACCCTTGGGTTACCTCTACATCCTTAAGGGCCAGTGCTTCTCTAATGAACAATCTGTTTATAATCCAACCATTAAACAGAAATCCATCTCATGCCAGTGAAAGGGTAGAACCTTTTGTTCAAGTCCCGGAGACACCACTTAAGGGAACACTCATCTACTTACCCTGAAGTGGGGAAGGAGTAAAATCCATCTTGTATGATTATGTTCCTAGCTACCCAATGGGTCTTATCCTCAAAATGGTAAGCATATTGAGTCAGCAAACTGGCCACTCTCACCTATACAAATTAAAGGGCAATCCCTCATGAACAAGAGTTCATAATATACTCAGGAGTAAAACTAAGTTGCCTAGGTCATCCTATTGAAATAGAAACCTAACTAGTCAATGGAGTTGCATCTAGTGGTTACTATTACGCAGTCCGGTTTTGTGCAAACTCATTGCCCAGGATACTCTCACTCGTGTGTCTCCTACACGAACGCGTTGGATCACTACGTTTGTATCAAATACAAAGTAGGTCGTATCCATAGTTTTACCAGGATAAGGTACCCAATCTTACCTCTATACTATAGACCCATTCACTACAAGAATTTTGGGCTTTAATGTCGATTGGAAAAAACTAAAGTGAATGTACAATGTCGGTTTCTTAAAAAATAAAAAAACAGATCTTTAATGTCGGTTTTAAATCGACATTAAAGATGGGGCTACAATGTCAGTTTAAAACCGACATTGTAGCTCTCTATTTATTGTTTCCTCATCAGTTTTCACTTTTTGTTTCCCTCCTTCAATTTTTTGCTACCCTCTCAAATTTTAGGGTTTGGTTATATATAGGAAAACGAAAAGAAAGAGAAAACTTCAACTCTAGCCGTACAACTCCCTTCTCCCTCGCGAGTTCTCTAACCTATGACCCTCGTCGTTTTCATCTCTCTTAACTACATAAGCGTCGTCGGCCACATCTACGCCGCAACCTTCATCGATCATCTGCAGGTCTTCGCTCGTCACTGTTGTCGATTATAGTAGATTTTAGTGGGTGTTTTCCTCTCTCCCTCATGAGTTTCCTCACCCACGCCTGTGTTCATATGGAACTTCTTCTCTCACATTTGCCACTCGTACGCCTCCCATCCACACCTTTGAACTCTGTGGATTATCAATCATCGCCTACCTCGAACAATAGGTTTTTGTTTTTCTCTCATTCTCTCAGCTTTTCACTCTTTCTCTCTTTTGGATCTCCCTCACTACCGCACAGATCTGTGGATCTATGGTTGCACCGTTCTTTGAGTTGCCATCAATTCTATTGTGGGTGAGAGTTTAGTGAGTTTCTATTTGACTTTCTTGTTTGCTCTTGAATACCTTTTGGCCTAATCTTGAACTACCTATAATGTATGAATTATAGATTTGAGGTTTAGAAGAATTTTGAGTTTGGAAGCAAACTGTTGTACAGTATTAAAAGATTGTTTCAAGTGTTTTGACAAGTTCTTAAGATTTTATAAACTTTTTGGATTCTTTATTAAGGCTGAAAATTGGGTCATGACCCTTAAATATTGTGTTTGGATACACTTGATTGGAGTTGTGTCCTTTCACTGGAAGAAAACGCCAGGTACCATCCAGCACCTCAGAGCTCCAACTATTGCAAGTGTTGATCTCTTTTTCTATAGATTTTTGGCTGAATATACCTTGCCTTGTATGTTTTTAATGTAGCTTTGTGTGCATAGGTATTATGAACGCCTATAGTTGGAAAAAACAGAAATTGGAAATCATTTCATTCTATTTTCCATAAGAATCAAGGAAAGAAACAATTCCTCACTTTTGGTATTGACTTTGAAAGTGGAAGTATTGCAGAAAATAACCCTCAACTACACCTTCATTATAAGCAACTGAATTTACCATATATTTCTTTTGCACTATTTAATGAATCTAAAAAAAACCTTGTGCAATATGAATGTTTGATTAATATGAATGTTTTAAGAAGATTCAAGGCAGTTCTTTTTGTTTTCCCTCTTGTAATGTTGTTCTTTGCAGAAGCGAAGAGATGTTGAAGCACTTAACTCAATTGAATAGGTACTCTTATATATCAGTTAAATCATCCGCTCCCTTGGTATCTCTCGTATGTTCTTGACTTTATGGTTAGTGAATTTGATCTTTACTGGCATTTTCATGAAGGAAGCGGGCGAGAGCTTGAAAGAACCTAAACCTATTGTTTTTTAAGATAAAAATTTTCAATCTAGAGAAGGAATTAACTCCCTTGAATTTGGTATGTTTGTGTGTGTATGTGTGTTTGTGTCTTATTTTTCCCCTGTTATTCTCACTTCTCTTATTTATTTTGCTTTATTTGGAGATTTTTCTATTTGGACTTCAGGAGGTAAACCCAGCAATGAACAGAAGGATAAACGGTTTGAGGATGGTGGGGAAAAGGTACTATGTTATATAAATGCTTTTGATTCTCTTCAATATGGACTATTAATGGAAATATCTCCTTCCAAATGATATTTGAAATGTATATGTTTGGATTTTGGCTATAGTAGGAGTGTAATGCCTTCTTTGGTTTCGTATATCATTTATTTTATTTTATTCTTCAATGCAAAACAATTTCTTTAGACACTTGACATTCTTGATAATGACGAGCATATGGATAATTGTTTGGGCTATTCAACTCTTCATAATCGTTCGTTCATAATGCTTTCTATTTTCTTTGTTGTGAGCCACAACTTGTTTGAAATAGGGGAGCCCCGATTGACATTGGGTTATTATGCCAAAACTTTTCCAATGTGTTGCAGGTTGTGAGGAAAGAAATAGAGTGTGTTGTGCTTTCTGAACCATGCAATGCAGCTTTTGTTGTCCGATTGCACTTTCACGACTGCTTTGTTCAGGTTCAATTCACTTTTTGTTTTGGTACCTCTCTTTATTATACTGAAATTGTCTTGCTTCTTTAAATCAGAGCTTGCATTTCAAGTTTATGGCCTCACTCTTGATTTTACTTTTTAATGAAACTTGGCTTTCGTGAAGCTGGGCTTATTTGATAACGTTCTTGTTTTGGATTTTTGGAGTCTTAGCTCTTGTTTGTTTGTTGTTTTCTTTTTCTTTTGAAAAAGAGAACAAAAATATGTAAGGTAATTGTTTGTTTGTTATAATACTTTTTGTAAAGTTTAATCTCTAAATTTTGAAGTTTGTGTCTATTTGGTCGTTAAACTTTTAAAGTGATTATAAGTTTCTAAACTTAATTTGTGCTTAACAAGTCCTAATCCTTCAATTTTGTGTCTTACAGGTCCTTGATAAATTCAAAATATTTTAAAAAACTAATTGATCTATTAGATATAAGTTTGAATATGATATCTTATGAAACTTTGAATTTTCAATTTTGAGTTTAGTATATTTGTGATTTTAAAAGATTCCAATGCTCCAGGATGAAATTTATAATTTTGAAAGTTTAGGAATCAAATAGACACAAATCTTGAAGTTCAAGAGTAATGAAGTCTGAAACTAGAATTTTGTGATTTTTTCCCTCTCAAAACTTGGCTTGAATTTTGAAAAATTTTGTGAAAAAATGGATCATAAAACAAAGAAGCTCATAGGTGGATGTATTGGTTTTTATCTTGTTTTTATCTTATCGAATTGAAAATATAGGCATGATATTCATGTGAACCGAACTCACAATTGTTAGGATTTGAATTAGGGGTGCGACGAGTCGGTTCTGCTAGATGACAACATAACATTACAGGGAGAGAAAAAGGCTTCCATCAACATACATTCCTTCAAAGGCTTTAAAATCATTGATAGGATTAAGAACAACCTTGAATCAGAATGTCCTGGAATTGTTTCTTATGCAGATATAGTCACTATTGCAGCCAGGGATACAGTGATTCTGGTAATTATTATCCCAAAATTTAAGCTTTCAATTGCATTTCTTGTTTTTTGTTTTCTGAACTTTATGCATGTTCTCCCAAATCCGTTATGATTTTCACATTTCTTAAAGAAACACTTGAATTCTTAGTCAAGTTCTAAGAACAAAAACAAAGAAAGGGGATAAACGGACAAAGAAACTTATTTGTGAAAATAGTGCTTCTAAGCTTAATCTTCAAAAACAAAAAAAACTAAGACCTCGTTTGGTAACCATCTTGTTTTTTAATTTTAGTTTTTGAAAATTAAGCTTATATTCTCTCATTTTCTTACCCTAGTTTGCATTTTTCTTCAGTACAAGAGTTGAATTCTTAACCAAATTCTACAAACAAAAACAAGTTTATAAAAACTACTTTTTTTAGTTTTCAAAATTTGGGTTAATTTTTAAAAATATGTGTAAGAAGTAGATGACAAAACAAGAAATCTAGAGGTGGAAGGGGTGTCTGTAGGCTTATTTTTAAAAAATTAAAAATAAAAAACTAAATAGTTACCAACCAAGGCCTAAATGGTTATTAAATGAGGAGGGAATTATGGAAACATATCATTATTCTTACTTCTTAAAAATTATATTCTGGATCTAAAATCATTGATGAGTGTCAAAATGCTAATGATGGAATTGTTTGCTTTGTAGGTGGGTAGCCCTTACTGGGATGTTCCTCTTGGAAGAAAGGATTCCACAATTGAAATTTATGAACTTGCAAACTCAAATCTTCCCTCTGTCAATGAGGGACTTCTCATTGGCACAGAAATCTAGCAATTTGGATGTGGGTAGTTGTTAGCTTAGCATACTGGAAAATAATAAGTGTTATCTCTTGGACTGTGGTGTTGAAATATTTGTTTGGGTTGGAAGAGTTACGCAAGTAGAGGAGCGAAAGGCAACAATTCAAGTAGCTGAGGTAACCTTCTGTGCCAAAATTTCAAGTAATTAAAATTTCTTTGGTCATGCTGAAGCTGGGGGGTCTGTTATCCTTGTTTTTAATGAAAGTGCACATGAGCTCCTATATTTAAAAAATTATGTTGTGCTGTATTGCTTCTTTGCTTTTGATCCTTTTCTTTGGTCATGCTGGTATCTACTTTCCTGTGATCCTGTCAAACTTAATTAAATTATTATCATGTGGTGAAATGAAAATTATGTTGCTTGTAAATTTACAGGAAGTAGGTGGATGGGGATGGTCAACTGTTGTTGCAGCAGCAGTAGCAGCAACAGCAACAGATGGTTCCATTATAAGATACTTACATGTAGAGCAGAGCTGAAGCTCTTCAAAATGTTGAATCCACCATTCATGAATTGAGCAATATCTTCAACCAGCTGGCAACTCTGGTTTCTGAACAAGGAGAGATTGCTATCAGGTTCTACCCTTATGCACCTATTTCAGAATTGCTGATAATATAATTACTTTTCTGTTACAAAAAAAACATGAAAGGTATATGGTTACAGTATGTCCATTACATTCAGGTTGATCCTGAACCTTAAATAGTTTAATGTGCTATACAAGATTGAATGGGTCTAAATATAGCCTTCATTAAAACTGGATAAGTAGTTAACCTGTCATAGCTTCTAGATGTATTGGGTTTATTTACCATATATATTTTCAAAAAACGTATGATTCGATGGTTGTTGTGATTATGAAACTTGGTTCAATCTGATTGTCTGATTGTTTCCCTTCACTAAATGCGTGGAAGGAACAATGGCTTGCACACAAAAGGGTTATTGCTGATCGAGAGCGCCATGTTGCACCAAAAAAGGAGGTTTGTGTTTCTATTGTTTTGTTCTAAGTAGAAGCTTTCATGAACATTGAGGCATATTATTATTCTTCTGCTTTTTTATTTGAATAGCTTATGGCTGTTAGCTGTTACATGTTAATGAAAAACAAGTTTTTAAATGTGCCATGCGTAATACAACTTGGACCGGAACTTTCTAAAAGATGAGGATGATATTCCAGCTGTTGTGTCATTATTGAGACGAACTTTTGATAGGACGAAGAGATTGCCAAGCATGAATTAATATTATGAATTTCTTATATATGAATCACTGGAATCTGTATATACAACTTACCTTCTGTGTCATTGAACATTCATTAATTCCTTTCAAGTCCTGTTGTTCAAAGATTTGGTATTGTGTGCCTTTTCAAATATAAGTTATTTATTTGCATTATGTGCGTAAGTTCATGCTGCATTGCTTTTAAGAAAATATTGGTCATGGGGATGGCTTGCTATACTTTAAATTAAAGTTTCTTGTGGGACCACAATTTTGTTTAGTCATTTACAGATTCATTTCCTTGTCCTTCCAATCCTTGGTTAACATGGTTGCCTTGGACTCACGTTAAGTTCTTAGACCCAGGATTTCTCTTTTATATTTATGCACTGATATAAAAAGTTGAAATCTCAGATATCCAAGGAAGCAAAAGAAGAAAAGGAAGGTACTTTTCTTTTGCTTATCTACTTAAAAGACACGATTGACTTTATTATTTACTACTAAAATGTTAACATCCCCTACTTTTCTATTGCTTATCTACTTAAAAGACACTATTGACTTTATTATATTTACTACTAAAATGTTAACATCCCCTTGCTATTTATTTTCGTAGTCAAAGAAATGGAATCAACAAAAGATACCAAAAGCATTGATAAGCTTGAAAAAGAGCAACACTCTGTGTCAACCAGGCAGACCGACATAGATAAAAAGGAAAAAAGTGACAAAGGGGACAAAGGGAATACATCCGAGGGAAGGGATAATGCAAGTAGCACAAAACTTGAAAGCAAGGATGCAGAAGAAAGAGGCAAGGAAGCTCAAAATGTTGAGAAACCAGATCAAGAAGTAGCTGGTGGTACACAGTAAACTCATAATGTTTGTAAAATCATAATCTTGGTATTACTTGTAATTTGTGTTTTCAAGGCCTGAATTATTGTACGCCTTTTAAATTATAATTCTATAGCAGAATTTGCGGATTAAATGTAATAGATTTACAATCCATACATGAATAATATGTCATAGCCATAGTGTTCGATGATGATGTGTCATGTTATACTTTTTTACCGAAAAAATGGATTTGGCAAGGGAACTTTAAAAAATGGACAATAATTGATAAAACGGACAGATTCGGGCTTCAATTTCAGTTAAGAATTAAAAAACAAAAAACAGTCTTTAACGTCGGTTGCAACCAATGGGCTTTAATCACTAAAGACCTTTAATGTCGGTTGCAACTGACATTGAAGGCTATGTTATTGGTGTTATTGAAGTCCTTTAATGTCGGTTTTAAGGCAACCGACATTAAAGCCCGAATTTCTTCTAGTGATTATGTTGTATCTTGAACATTGATCCCTATATGTCTCTACTACAGTTCAAGAGTCATAAGACAGTCTAGGATGTTAGTTTATTGGAATTTAGGGTTAATAAGACAAAATTAAATTCAACATCAATAACACTTATTGAGAATAAACATTAATAATATTTTATTAATCACGGTCATTTAATTACATTCACTATCTATGAGTTTTAGGGCATAAAACCCAACAATGTAAATTATAGATTATGTACTATATTAGATAGAACATAAATTAAAATTATTTTTTAATTTGAAAGTTAACTTTTGGGAGGGGAGTTATTGGATAACCACCCCTCTCCCTCCTTCTCTCATTGAACGTGGGTTAAGGAAGATGAGGGATATAGATCCTCTTCTTCTTCTTGTACTCAGAAAAGAGAAACTCTCAGAATTTTTATTCTCTGTGAACAATAGCTCTAAAAAAAATTTCATCCCTTCCAAAATTAGTGTTGAAGCACACTAAACTCTCAATGATTCCTTATCTTGAGAATAACGGAGAAACCATTATAGTGGTGTCTCATTTGGTTGTTGTGATTATGAGTACGAGTGAGAAGGAGATTGTACGAATTGTTCATGACCGGAGAGGATTTACGTGAAGAGTTTTGGTCTCCTAGGGTAAGTTTCCTTCATCCCCTATTTCCTTTTGGTATCCTGTAAAAGGCATGCTTAATTATAATGTTATACCTATGTTTCCATCCTCTTTATGTTTAGATGTTCTATAAAAATTAAAATTGGGAATTCGGTATTTTCACTGCGAGTATTCACGTACTTTTTCAGTTACATATGTCATAGGAGCAATATTTGGAGAATGTGCTTGAGCGTTTCAACATGAGTAAAGAAAAACCGGTCAGTTCTCCTTTATCTAATCACTTCAAACTGAGTAAGAAACAAAGTCCTTCTACAGATAAAGAGAAGGAAGATATGAGCAAGATCCTTTATGCTTCAGTAGCTGGGAGCTTGATGTATGTCATGGTATGTACTAGACCTGATATTATTCATATTGTTGGTGTTGTTAGCTGTTTTATGTCAAATCCAAGAAAACATCATTGGGAGGCAATCAAGTGCATCATGAGATATTTGAGAGGTACGTCTAGTTTGGAGTTCAATTTAGAGGTGGAAAGTTAGAACTTGTTGGGTACACTGATTCAGATATGACAGTAGATCTAGACAACAGAAAATCTACCTTCGGTTACTGGTGACATTTACAGGTGGTGCAGTACCTTGGCAGTCAAGGTTGCAGAAGTTTGTTACACTTTCTACAACTGAAGCAGAGTATATTGTATCAATAGAGGCTTGTAAAGAGATGTTGTGGATGCAGTGCTTTATACAAGAGCTTAACTTCAACTAACAAAGATATGTGATATACTACTACAATCAGAATGCTATTCATCTTGGTAAGAATGCTACATTTCATTATAAAACAAAGCATATAAATGTGAGGTATCACTAGATGAGAGATGCTCTGAACGATGAATTGTTTGAGTTTGAAAAGATACATACTAATCATAGTGGATCCGATATGTTGACAAAGAATCTACAAAGAGAGAAGCTTGAGTTTTGTCGTTCCATTGCGAGAATGAAAAGTTCCTCCCCAAAGTGAAATAGGGGGAAATTTGATGGGTTATGTTCCACTTTATGTGGAGGCCCATTAATGCCACAATGGGCTAGGTTTTATTTAATTTTTTAAAAAAACCAAGGAGCAGCTTCTAGCTTTTGTGATACACACAAACCGAGGATGGTGAAAAAGGGCAATGAGAAAAATTGAAAAAGCTTCATCCGACCAGTAGCATTTTTCAGCCATTTAAAGATCGATTCGTGGTCCGATTAATCTGAAATTTTGACAGCATCTTCAATCTAGACGGTGGAGATTTCATTTGAAGCTACCTATAGTCAGATACCGTGAATAATTGTTTGGCACTCCAAGTAAGATATTTTAAATTTTATTATTCTCTATTTGTTGCCGTTTGTTGCCTAGATTATTAATCTTGAGATATATTTGTGTATGTCTCTAGTTGTGATTAGGAAAAACTTATTTGTACCTATTATTTGATTATAGTGGAGATTTTGATTTCAATCCGTTGTTTTTTACTCCTCATATTGAGGAGGTTTTCCACGTTAAAATTTCTTGTGTTCTTATTTGATTATTATTGTTGTTTCTAGTTGATTAATATTTTATTAGATTCACATAAGAATGAGATAAATGATTAAAAAAATATAGTGTTTATCCCCGGATTAGAAAAGAAGAACAGATTAAAAAAAAAAAAAAGGTAAATGTGCTCTCAATTTTGTGATCACCCTCTTTCCAGAATTGGAGGAATCCATGATGCCTCTTTATAGTGTTTTCTTCTTTTCTAGTTGATGTTTTGTTTTGTTTTGTTTTTGTTTTTTTTTTTTGTTTTTTTTGTTTTTTTTGTGAAATCAATTGGTATTCTTATCTCTCCACTTTAGCCAATTCCCTTGAGCTTTGCTTCTAATAAATTTATTCATTAAGAAACAATTTATATAACTCAAGTCAATATTATGAATCATGTCAAAATCAATATAATGGGAACTTTCATAAGTAGCTTGCAAAAATAGTTTTTTTTATCATTTATTTCCTTTCTGATATATTTAATTTCATTAGAACCCCGAGAACAAACATCTGAAGAAACTTTTTTGAGGTTGTTAGGGAAAAAAAAAGTGCTTGTACTCGGAGGAAACCCAATTACAAGAGTAATATCTACCTCGTAAGACCAAACGATACATAAACTAAATCCTAACCTTTCTTCATTCGAAACAGAAAACTTCCACGGCGGTTGAAGGCTTATTTAACTTCCAAAATTCTTGATGAGTAGCTTCCAGTTCCAGATAGAAAGATAATTTCAGGAAGAATCCAATTCATTTAAATATTAAAAAAAATCAAATATAATTTGACTCATTTAATTTAATTTTTTAAAACAAAAATTAATAGGTGATTAATTCCTTCATGGGAGAATCCCATTAATTAACAAAGAATTTCATGAATGAAATAGGAGGCAGTGACGGGAATGGAAAAAGAAATTCCATCGTTGACTCCCTCAATATCCCTATTAGAAATTGATCTATAGTTGCGGTTTTGTAAAGGATATTAAAACTTTTTTCGTTTATGAGACCTTTCTTTTTATAGTTCAATGATATATCGGAAAGAAAATTCTAAAATTTAACGTTTAAGAACATAATTAAAACTTACTTCAAAATTCAGATGTACTAGAATCCAACATTATTTTAATTGATTATTATTTACAAATGAAAATATAGCAGGCTAAAAGAGATATATTTTTAAAGTGGAGGGATGAAAAAGTTAGAAAATATAAAGGGATGGAAACAGTATCGTTTACCTCTTCGTTGTGTACGATCGAGTCATGCAGTTAAACGATGTAAGACAAACCTTATCGTACTAAGCGATGGAGCTTTGGAGACCAAGTGATAGAGGTATCGCTTACCTTATCGTCTACCTTGTTGTACTAAGCGATGGAGCCTCGGAAACTAAGCGATAGTGATATCGCTTACCTTATCGGCTACCTTGTCTTACTAAACGATGGAGCCTCGGAGACTAAGCGATAGTGATATCGCTTACCTTATCGTCTACCTTGTCGTACTGATCGATGGAGCTGCGGAGACTAAGCGATAGTAGTATCGTTTACCTTTGTCGTACTAAACGATAGGACTCTGGTGCTACACAATGGAGGTTGTCATCTATCCTTTCGTTGTACATGATGGACTCTAGGTGCTAAACGATGAATGATGTGTTCAATCATTTAGCTGATCGTTGTACACGATGAAGTCAAATTTACTAAACAATAGACATAGTGATATTAGCTTTGTCTTTTCGTATTCTGTATATCATTGGAAAGGGGCAGCATATCCGATTTTTACATTGTTCCCTATTTTAGGGATTCAAACAATTAAAAAATTATACACTAAAACAACTAATGAAATGAGAACACATGGTCCAATACATGAGGAAAGAATATTTGTTTGTTATCACCAATCCTAACAGATATTTGAAGCACTAAAGGGAATAATTCTTCATGACTCTCCACAGTGACATGGCAACCTTCAGCTGATGTGTCTTCTTGACTCCTCCTTGGTTGCTGATATGGCATTTTCTCTAACATCCCCCCTCAAACTTGTGGGGAGTTCAACTATCCCAAGTTTGGACCTTAAGTTGAAGAATTGAGAGTGTGTCAATGGTTTTGTGAGGCAGTCAACTAGCTGATCCAATGAAGAAACATACCGGATTTCAAGTTTCCCTTTGAGAACTAAATCTCTGAAAAAGTGAACATCGATTTCAACATATTTGGTCCGAGCATGGAAAACCAGGTTGTTGGCTAAGGCCCCTATACTCACATTGTCACACCAAATTATTAGTTTGGCTGAGTGGGGCTGCTGGATTTCACTTAGTAGTTGTTGAAGCCAAACAATTTCTAAGGTTGTGTAGGCAAGGGCTCGATACTCTGACTCAATACTTGATCGAGCTACTGTTGTTTACTTCTTTGAGGACCAGGAGACAAGATTTCCACCAACAAATACACAGTATGCAGCTACTGACTTTCTATCATCAATGTTTGCTGCCCAATCTACATCTGAATAAGCTGATACTTCAAGTGAATGACTAGGTTGAAATAGTAGCCACTAATGTATCGAAGAAATCTTTTTGTTGCTTGCCAGTGAGCATCTGTGGGAGCTTTGAGGAATTGACTGAGGTGATTCACCATGTAAGTGATGTCCGGACGGGTGTTGGTTAGGTACTAGAGTGCTCCAATTGTGCTTCTATACAGAAATGGGTCAGTGAGAGGAACTTCATCATTGATAGATAGATGTTTGCCTAAGTTGTTTGGTGAGGCTATAGATTTCAGATCTGAAAGGCCAATCCTTTGTAACATATCATCAACATATTTCGACTGATTCAATATAAACCCATGCTCCAGATATTGAACTTGGATACCTAAGAAGTAATTCAGCTTTCCTAGATCTTTGAGAGTAAACATGTTATCCAAAGTAGCAATTAATCGAGAGATCAAGTGGTTATTGTTTCCTGTAATTATGACATCATCCACATAGACAAGAAGCAATATAGTTGAACCTTTTGAGTTAAGTATAAACAACGATGTATCTGCCTTCGAGTTGGTGAATCCCTAGCTAATTAGAGTATTGGTGAGTAGATCATTTCAATCCTAAGGGGCTTGTTTCAGTCCATATATAGCCTTGTTCAATTTGCATACATGATTAGGGAACTTAGAGTTGACATACCCGGATGGCTGATGCATGTCGACTCTTCTGTTAGTTTGCCAGTTAGAAAAGCATTGTTGAAGTCAAGTTGATGAAGGACCCATCCTTTGGAGACAGTAATGCTTAAGACAACTCTGATTGTTGTTGCTTTGACCATCGGGCTAAACGTTTCAAAGAAATCAATTCCAGAATGTTGATGAAACCCTTTGGCTATTAGACGTGCTTTGTATCCCTGTATTGACCCATCTGGATTTTTCTTTAGTCTGAAAATCCATTTGTTGCCCAACACATTGAAGGATGGCAATGGAGGAACTAACTGCCAAGTCTGGTTGTTGATGAGTGCTTGAAATTCAGTGTCTATAGCTTGCTTCCACTAGGGTGTAGCAAGTGCATCAGATACCCACGTTGGTTCAGTCAAGGACCAGTCACGTTGAGTAGTGCTTAGCCAAGCTTTTGGTTAAAAATGCCAGCTTTGCCTCTCGTAATCATTGGATGAGTAGGCTGCAATGGATGAGAGGTGTTAGGAATAGGGGTTGTATGTGAGGTATGCGGAAGGGTGCTGCTAGGTGACTGATTGGAAGGGCTGGCCATGAGAGTTTGGGTGGCTGTATGTTCTAGACAGTTGCTAGGCAAGGCATCTGATGTTTGAGGAAAGGAGATAGGTTCAATAGGTATAGGGGAGGTGGAAGAGGCTGGATTTACATTTGGTATGGAGGTGTTTGATGGTGAGAGACTATTATAAGGGTTTGAGACAGACTGTGATGAGTGAATGGAGGCACTTTGCAATAGTGGAGTTATGTTGGGAGAGAGGACTTGAGGGCCACTATTCACTGTATTTTTGTCTGTTGAGGGACCAAGTACCTGAAAGCCATAAGAGAAGGAAAATCAGATCCATTAAAGATAACATTCCTAAAGATGAATACTTTACCATCTTTGTTGAGACATCGATGTCCTTTGTGAAACATGCTTGGACCCAAGTAAAAATATTTATTAGAGTGAAATTGAAACTTGTTCGGCTGGTATGCTCGAAGACATGGAAAACAGGCGCAACCAAACACTCTTAGTTTTGTGACATCAAGTAGTTTACCATACATCAGTTGTATAGGTGACTGGTTCTTTAGTACAGGCGTGGGAAGATCATTTATCAGATGACAGGCATTGAGAAACACATCCCACCAAAACTGAAAAGGCATTGATGCTTGTGCTAGCAAAGTCCGCCCCATCTCTACTAGGTGTCTATGTTTCCTTCAACTCTTCCATTTTGTGGAGATGTATAGGGAAAAGAAAACCGAGAGGCAATGCCTTGTGAACTATATAACTTATTCAATTTGATATATTCACCACCATTATCTGACTGCAATGCTTTTATGTTTGTTTTAAATTGTGTTTGAACAACTTGGAGGAAATGTTTAAAGGTCTGTAATGTATCAGACTTCTGTTTAAGGGAATAGACCTAGAGATATCTGCTATAATCATCAATAAACAATATGTAATATCTATATCCTTCAATGGAGTTTGTAGAGGCTAAACCCCGTACATCTGAGTGTATTAAATTAAATTTTTATTGTGCACGAGTCAAAAAATTAGGGAAGGGTAGGGAATGGGCTTTACCAAGACAGCAAGGTTTACAAAACTTAATCTCTTCATTTAGCTTAGTAGGAAGATTACAAGTTTTCAATATATTCTCCAAAATTCAAAGAGAAGGATGACTAGTCTCCTATGCCACAACCCATAGATTCTACTAAGTTTGTTCCACTTTTGGACAGAACAAAGGTTATAAAATTGTTATTTTTGTTCATTGGGTTGAGAAAACAGCTTGTCTTTTTTATGTTTACATCAACTAGAATCACCTCTTCTTCATTTAGCTGATATAGTCCGTCTTTAAAAGTTCCTTTCACCAGTACTTGTCCCTAACATTTGTCCTTAACAACATAACAATCATTATAAAACTCAATAGAAACATCATTATCTTGAACCAGTTTTGATGCTAACTAGATTCTTCGCAATATTTGGTACACACAATATGTTTTTCAAATTTAGATTGCAACTAGAGGAACTTAAACATGTATTTTCTATTGAAGATAAGGAACTTAAACATGTATTTTCTATTGAAGATATATCTAACTGTTGTTCATTTCCTACTATAAATTGTTCGTTACCTGTGTACTCAGAGGGGTTTGCTATATTGTTGGGATCTATTGTCACATGATTGGTTGCTCCACTATTTGCATACCAATTAAAGTCCCCTGCTGATTCGGTTTGAAGAAACATATTCAGGTTCAGTGAGGTGACAAATGCTGAGGGATTTGCCCCATGGTTGCCTTAACTCTGAGTCTGAGTGTTTCCTTTACCACTGTTTTGATTTGGGACAAACTCTCGATTGTACCTTTGGTAGCACACATCTGCAGTATGTCCATACTTGGAACAAACCTAACATGTAGGCCTATTTCCTCTACCTCAACCTCTTCCTTTGTTTCCTCCACTGTTGTTGTTTCCTCTGGATCCGTTAAATTGTTCTTTGTTACCTCCTTGTGTGTTGCTTTGTCCAGGGGCCTTGTATGAAGAGTTGTTCCGATTGTAAGCAACATTGATAAAGGCATTGTGAACAAACGCTGTAGTGGCTTTTGAAGTATTCTGATGTTCCAACCTCTTCTCGAATGACAGTAGTTCAGATTGCATATCCAACAAAGATATCTCTGGATTGCTTTGAATAACGAAAACTACTGGATTGTACTCCTCATCCAGTCCAAGTAGTACTTGAGACACTAGGTTACTTGTAGATACTGGGCTCCCAGCCTGAGCCAGATTATCAGAGTGAAGCTTCATAAGTTTCGAATATTCAGACATCGACTTATTACCTTTGCGTGTCTGTTGGAAAACTTAGCGAAGATAGTCTTCTTCTACCCTCGACTAAACTCCAAACAATGAGTGTATGGCATCCCATAGACTCTTTGCGCTCTCGTACCCCATCAGTTGTACAGCAACTTCAGGAGTCCTTGAGTTGTATAACCACCCTAATAGGAGTTGATCTGCTGTAACCCAAGCTTCAAACTGTGGGTTCAGGGACTTCACGCAGGTGGAGCTCGAAGCTCTTTCTAAGGCTTGAGAATCTACTTCTCCAGGTTCAGCTGCTGATGAAGTAGACACAATGAACATAGGAGGACGTACCTTTGTTCCGGACAAATGACCTTCAAGTCTATATCCTTTTAGGATAGAAAGAGCTAATGTCTTCCACAACATAAAATTACCACTCTCTAACTTGATGTTGGTTATCTGATTCAACAGTTGATTAAGAGGAAGTGTGTTGAACTTCGACGATTCAGTGGTCGTGTTGAGTCCTGTGATAATGGTGTTTGCCATGGTAGTTCTGATACCAAGTTAGAAAATATAAAGGGATGGAAATAGTATCGTTTACCTCTTCATTGTGTACGATTAAGTCACGCGGTTAAACGATGTAAGACAAAGCTTATCGTTTATCTTATCGTACTAAGCGATGGAGCCTTTGAGATTAAGAGATAGAGGTATCGCTTACCTTATTGTCTACCTTGTCGTACTAAGCGATGGAGCCTTGGAAACTAAGCGATAGTGATATCGCTTACCTTATCGTCCACCTTGTTGTACTGAGCGATGGAGTCGCAAAGACTAAGTGATAGCAGTATTGTTTACCTTATCGTTTACCTTTGTCGTTCTAAACGATAGGACGCTGGTGCTACACGATGGAGGCTGTCGTCTACCCTTTCGTTGTTCGCGATGGACTCTAGGCGCTAAACGATGAATGATGTATTCAATCGTTTAGTTGATCGTTGTACACGATGAAGTCAAATTTACTAAGCGATAGACAGAGTGATATTAGATTTGTCTCTTCGTATTCTGTATATCATTGAAAAATGGCAGCATGCCCGATTTATGCACTGTTCCCTATTTTAGGGATTCAAAGAATTAAAAAATCATATACTAAACAACTAATGAAATGAGGACACATGGTTCAATACATGAGGAAAGAATATTTGTTTGTTATCACTAATCCTAATAGAAATTTGGAGCACTGAAGGGAATAATTCTTCATGATTCTCCACAATGACATGACAATCTTCAGTTGATGTGTCTTCTTGACTCCTCCTTGGTTGCTGATGTGGCATTTTCTTTAACAAAAAATAGAGTATAAACCTAATATGTCTCAAACATCCAACATGTAAATAAATTACATAAAATCGATTTATTAAAAGAAAAAAAGCCAAATCTATTTTCAGTTACCAAATAAAACCAAAATATTAGTTACTCTGGAATTCAAGCTTTATATGGAAAGAAGTTCAAAGTCTTGGAATTGGAATGGAAGGTAAGAGGCAGCCAGCAGGAAGTTCCATAAACGTCAGCAGAAACCAAAACGCTTCCCTTTGGCGTTTACAACAAGACGACAACTGTGAATGTGAGTTTCCAAAATTACCCCTCAACACAAATTACCAAACTACCCTTCTCTCTCTCCTCTTCATTGGCCAATTTATTTCCCCCACATTGCCCCCATTTTATCCCCCACAACTCAGTCACAGACAAAAAGAACAAACCAAAATGGTTTTTTGGAGTGGGATAATCCTTCTTTTACTTATCTCTTCCGTTTCTGGAGGTTCTACAGCGGCCGATGCGACGGAGGAGTGCAATTTCTTCGCCGGAAGTTGGGCTGTTGATGAGACTTACCCGCTGTACACGGCGGCGAGTTGCCCATTTGTCGAGCACGAGTTCAGCTGTGTCAAAAATGGCCGTCCAGATTTGGGTTACACAAAGTACAGGTGGCAACCTCTCGATTGCGATTTAACCAGGTAACTCTGTACTCACCGGTAATCCAATCGTTTCTTCATTTCCCATTTTTCTCTATTTATTTTATTTTTTTGGTAAAATTAAAATAAATCTCTCGCCCAAAAAAGGGTGTTGTTTTTAACTTTTTCACTTTTTGCCTAAATTTGTTGAATTACAAAAAAGAACTTTTGGGGTTTGTTTGCCTAAATTTTATTTCTAAACATCATTCACTTTTTATTTTCAATGTATTCTTTTATTAACCCATTTACATGTCACTATGATTTTTTTTTAATAAGTGATTTTTTTTACTGACAATATATTGGTCGAACGAAACAAAACTATCCTTTTACATTTATTAGATAAAGGAATGAGTCATAGATATATAAATGAGGACAATTATCTTCATTGATACGAGAGATTTTAGAGTGAAATCAAAAGTAAAATCATGATAATTTATACTTAAAATGAAAAATATCGTATTAATGTGGAGATAATTGTCCTTGATTAAGCAATACTCATTTTAATAATTTATTAACAAGTGATTGAATTTTGTAATGGATAAGTTAGAATTTCATGTATCATGTAGCATTTGATTAATGTATTTATATATCTAAATATGTTTAAACCAAAAATAAAATCAAATAATCTAATGATGACGAATCAACATTTTTAGTTGATAAAATTTAACAAACTTTAGATCTTTATTTTCTTATGGAAGTAGCTAAATTGAAAATTCACAATATATTGATGTTAAAGTCAAATTTTGCCTAAAAGATTAGTAAAAAAGTTACACATAATATTTTTCCATTTTATGTATTTTATGTGGTCTTAATAAAAAGAACGGTTATTTATGATTTAGCTGTCTAATTTTGAAGAAGAATGTAATGAATAGTTTAACAATATCGATTAACATCTCACAAAAAAGAAAAAAGTTGTCATATGATCCACTTCATCCTAACAAGCTAGATCCAATTCCAACCCCTCAATAATAACCCTAGCCTCAACACAAATAGGAGACAAATAGGTATACAAAATCCATACGAAACAACCTTCACCGACGAAACCTCATCGAACAAAAC
>NW_028326037.1:0-20545 GCF_027475165.1 Benincasa hispida | reverse complement strand
CAAAAAGTCTGCCTTCACCTTCAACCCAGGCAAATTGAGTTTTACCCCTTTGCAGATTCCCTTTCCTTCTATTTCACTGCCATTTCCGATCACAACCCCAAACCTTGTGTGTTTCTCTGTTGGAATGTTCAGCTCTCTGGCCATGTCTTGGTGGATGAAGTTGTGTGTCACCCCAGAATCAATGAGGACGAGCACTTCCCTTCCCTTGATTTCCCCTTTCAACTTCATGGTTTCTTTTGCTGAGAATCCTAGCAATGAGTTCAGTGCCAACTCTGCCTTCTTTCCTACTTCTGCATTGTTTAGCTCCAGCTTTTCTTCTCCTTATTCGCCTTCCTCTCCCCCTGATTCCTCCTCTTCGTTACTAATGAACAACATTAGTTGGCGATTCTCTCGGAACTTACATTTATGGCCAGGTGAATATTTCTCGCTACATCTGAAATAGAGTCCTTCGTCGAACCAATCTCTGAATTCGGCATCAAATAGACTTTTCACAGATGCTTCCTTATTCGCAGGAAAAGATTTAACAGGTATTGTAACTTGTTTCATCGGTAACACTTCATTTCCCTTCATTTGGGCCTTCTCGGTCAATTCTCTCTTCCCCTGATGGGCCTCACGTTCGCTCAGCCCATTAACTCCCAAATCCTCGAGCACGATTTTAAGAGCCAAATTCCTATCATTGACCAGTTGTGCTTCTCTCATACAATCGTCCAACATTTTCGGGTTGCGACTGATGACTTTAGCTTGCACGGTCGGTTCTAACCCATCCAAGAAGGCATCTCGTAAAACCTCTTTAGATAACTCCGGCAACAGCGCAGAGTAGGTTACAAACTTCTTTACACAGTCCGAGTAAGTCCCTTCTTGTTTGATTTTTAGTAATCGGGCGCACAAACTTCCTTCTCCCACCTTCCGACAATGGTTGAACAGCCTTGTTTTCAGTTCTTCCCAAGTGGTTATTGCTTGGCGATTGTTACTCCAATGAAACCAATCCACTTCATCAGGAGCGAAGCTGACGATGACCACTTTCACCTTCTCGGCATCGGTGAATTTGTGGATTTCAAAATAATGTTTCGCTTGATAAACCCAGGACTTGGGGTTCTCACTTGTAAACATCAGAATTTCAAGGCATTTATACTTACCTTTGTCTGCTCTGGTTGCAAGTCCTGCGTGGGATGGCTCTGTCTCTTCCGCTTTACCTTTCGCCTTGGTCACACTACTATCAGCGAGCGTCGACTCCTCTCTCTTCCTGGTAGTGTTGCTCTCCCTCACTTCCTCGGTTAAATCTCTCTAAATTTTTTAACAATCCACTTAGCAACTCTCGTATTCCAGCCATCTCCTTCTCGGCTGACTCCATCCTTTATTTGAATTGTTTTTTAGCCATTCTTCGTGTCTTCCCCAGGTTTACGGCTCTGATACCACGTTGTTACGACCCTGCAATTATCCCAAGTATTTCCTGCAAAATATCTCTTCCTATAGAACAGTATTCGCCCACAACTATATGGAATAGGAAAAATTCCAAACAGCTCACAGACAATCAAATATGGATATATTCTCATTCAATATGAAGATACTTGAGCACATAACAGCTTAATGATCAAGCTTTCAGTAGAAAAGAAAATAAAAATGTTGAAAACAATGAAAAGAACATATAACCCTTCAAGGAAGCTCGGAAACCCCTCCTCTAGGAGAGACTTCCTTATTTTTCTACCTGCCCTTGAATTCTTTTCTTCTTTCTTTTTAAATTTGCAGCTGAGGGCCTCACCTTAACCGTTTTCATTCCCCGCTATCTCCTCTACCCTAAACCCTAAATCCCTTTCTTCCTATTTTACCCCTCATCTTATATGGGTAAACAATTGGAGGTCTTACATAGTGTTGTTTATATGTTTATAGGGCTATCCCTACGTTGATCAAAAAGTGGTATGATAGGGTTGTTTAGGCCTTTATGGAATCATTCGTGTGTTGATCAATAAGTGTTATAGTATAGTTGTTTAGATCTTTTTGATGTCATCCCTACGTTGATCAATAAGTGGTATGATAGGGTTGTTTAGACCTTTACAGGGTCATCACTATGTTGATCGACAAGTTTTATAGTAGGGTTGTTTAGAGCTCTATGAGGTTATCCCTACGTTGATCGAGAAGTGGTATGATAGAGTTGTTTAGACCTTTATGGAGTCATCCCTGTATGTGTCCAGGCAACAGTCACGTATCAAGGCAGGAAAAAGGAACCACCCACCTTTTGCAAGATATGCGGAAGTCAACAAAGAAAAGTTACTCCTTCAAATGCAAGTTACCAGTAGCCTTAATTCCTATTATAAAAAGGGGGGAAGCAATAGGGGCAACTGAGCAAACTTAAAATAGAAATCCTCCAAATTTAGAAAATGAGTGAGAAGTAAATAATAATAATAATAAAAATAAAAGAGTTTAAGTGTGAAAAAAGGTATTAAAAAAAAAAGAAATGAAAAGAAAGAGAGGAAAAAAATAAGAAAAAGAAGAAAACATAAAGAAAAGGAAAAAAATGAATAAAGAAAGAGAAGAAAAATAAAAAATAAAGAAAGAGAAGAAAAATAAAAAAAAGGGTGAAAAAAAAGAAGAAAAGAAAAAGAAAAAGGGAGAAAAAGTTTTTTTAAAAAAAGAAAAAATATTTTTAAAAAACCCTCAATTTCATTTTCCCCCCTCTTTCACTGAGTTGTCGCCTTCCTCGTTCTCTCGCCCATCTCACACACACACTATCTCTCACTCTTAGCCATGACCACCGCCTGTAATGATTCTCAATTGTCACACATCAGTCGCCACCTGTCGCATTCCCCCCCCCCCCCCAACTTTTGCCAATGTGCGTCTATCGACTGTTTGCTTTGTTCACTCAAGCCAGCCCCCGTCGTTCATTTTTCTGCGTGAGGACTTATTATTGCTCGATGTCAAATTGAGCCAAGCCTCCATCTTCTTCCAGCTTCTGGTTGTGTGGGCAATCGTAGCCCAGTCACGCTGCTCTGTCATCGTTCTCGTCCAGTCACCATCCTCTATACGGTCGTTGCCCCTGTGGTCGTCCAGCCGCTTGACACTCCACCTCTGACAGTTGGCAGAAACTCGAAAATGTCTAACTTCGATGAGACCTTACTCCTTACCCTGACAAGTTGAATAATTTCCAACATAATCGCAATGAATGTGGAAGGTAGAAAAGCGGAGAACAACAGGTGCTATAGACACAGTATTTGGTCAGGTTCAATTTTTAAAAATTAGGTTTTGTTTTGTCTTTCTTTTTAATAGAGTTTTTTTTATTAAAAAAAAATCTAAAAGGATAATAATTTTTTATATAGAGAGAGAAATAAAAGATAAATAAAAAGTGTTGGGATCAGTGTTCTAATTATCCCGGAGTCTTGTCTTTTGTAAATTGTACACATTATTATGAATAAAATCAGAGTTATTTTATTTTGCATTTACTCATATCTAATAAACAAAGCTTCATGGTTATTGTATGTAAACTTAAGCATGTATATGAGATATACATATAGATCATACCTTAAAGGATGACCTAAAAAGGTTTGTAGTATAAGGATTAATAAGGGATACCTGATCCTGGTGACACTACGGATACGGCCCATTTTGTAGAGGTTTGCAAGTGTCGTGAACTACTACAGATGGTTGATCCTGATCATTCATATGAAGACATGCGAGTGGGGGTGTTCTATACAAAGAGTTTGTATAAGATCGAACCACGAGATGATTCGTCTCTTTATATAACACCATTGATACTTGAGACTTACATCTCACCTAAACGACCATAGGTGACATGACCTTAATCCTAAAGGTTTTGGGAACTTCTGCCTTTGATGGTGGTTCTTTGATTGGTATAGATGATAATGGCCAGATTGCTAACTCAACAAGCCTACTTTATGGGGATTTGTCTGTTTTGGGAGCTAGGAACTCAATTACACGAGATGGAATTCACTCATTCCCCAAGTAGGGGTAAGTAGATAAATTACTCCCTTACGAAGGGATTTCAGATCTTAAACATTGTGGCCACGACTTATCTTTGGAAGAGATGACTCAGTCATAGTAGGACTATGACTTATGTTCATTAGAGGGATCAATGGTACTTAAGGATTTAAATGTAACTACAAGGGCAAAACAGTAAATTGGCCCAACTGTACTTACAAGCGATCTGTGAAGGGTTATTGCACTGTTGATTGGTTGCTATGGACACAAAATATATTTGTAGTAAGGAGAGTGCAGTTATCGGTCTTTAGTGGACTGCCCAACAATTAACGGATGGTAGATCCCGTGACTAAAGAGTTTAGTCAGTTATTCACGTACCGTTGGAGCTTCAAGCTACAGATCCATAAGGTTCCTTTGGTAGCTTAATAGATTTAAGTTGGGAATCAGTTCTTGGGGTTGATTTGAAATGTTCAAATTGATAAGAGGAAATTCGAGTATATGTGATATAATCGGTGTGATGTATGAGATATATCAAATGGAGGATTAATGTAAATATGATTTACATTAAGTATCATAAAATAGAAAAAGAACTATGGTCTGTATATTTCATGAGATGAGATATTAAAACTATAGGTTATAAATATAACATGGTAAGTTGGTTATCATATTTATTTAGAATAATAATAATTATTGGAAAATTATCTATTTTTCTCTAATAACTAATTGAGTGGAAGGTTATTGGTGGTGTTATGGTAACAGTGAGTTAAAAGGAAAAATATTTTCCTAAATTTAGGAGAGTTGCTTGATTTGGAAAAAAAAACTCACATATTGCTATCAAGTGAAATCGTTTCACTAAACGATAGCTTATAGAGAGACTAAACGATTGTAGAGTGTCACTATTCGTAGTTCATTCAGCTAACCGTAGCTAAACGATCACAGAGGCATTGTCTATACGATAGACTGCCTATAGGATTGTATCAACAGCAACGGAATAACTAAGATCATCTAAGCATTCAAATTCACTAATTTTGGCATAATATAAAGCATGCTTTTGCAGGAAAAATGGATTTCGAGACATACCTCTTGTAGAACTTCTTCAAAGCTCCATCTCCAGCTATAATCTTCTCCATATCTTGTTGTAGACCACCTCAAGATCCTCCCCACTATTCTCTTGGTGCTCTAGATTGAGTTGTGGGACTCAAAACAAGCTTGAATCAAGGGATGAAGGAGAAAAGCTCACTATAACAATCTTGTTGAAGAACCATTCTTCTAACCGATTTTTCTCTCAAAATTCTGTAGATTGCATGCCCGATTTTCACTCCAATCTTCTCATTATATTGCAGATCAACATGAAAATAGAAGAGCTGCATGAGTTGATCGTAATAACGGCTGAAAATAGACATACCTCTTGTAGAACTTCTTTAAATGTAGATTGTTCGTAATAACGGCTGGGTCAAATATCTATTTTACCCCCAAAATTACGTCTTATTCCTCGAGTCCCTACTGATCTTCTAATGAAAAACTGGTTTGTGATCCAATCACCAAAACAAACTCTCTCAGCCTAGTGAGAGGGTGGAGCCCCTTGTTCAATACCTGGATTCAATACTTGAGAAAACAGCCTTTCTCTTATCCCTAAATTGGGTAGGCGGGAACTTTGTCTTGCACCTTATGTCCCCAGCTATCTATCCGGTCTTACCCCTAAAATGGGAGTCTTATTAAGTCGGCGATGTTGAGCGAACCCTCAACTATGTAAATCTAAGGGCAATCCTGAATAAACAGGAATTCATAGTTAGCTTAAGATTAAGATCGAGTTACCTAGGTCATCTAGGTGAAATAGTCAGTCTTAAACAGTAAACAACGTTATAAAGTAAGAGTGACTTATTTATTGGTCCTGATCTTATGTAAACTCATTGTATGGAACGCCCCCACTCCTCATATCATAACATGTACGAATTAGGATCACGCGTATGTAGCACTTTACAACTCTTTGTAACAACTACAGAGTAGGCCGCATCCAATGATGTTACCAGAATAAGGTGCCAACCTCATTCATGTACCATAGATCATTTTGACTATATACTCGAATGCGATCCACTCTTATGTCTCCACATAAAGTTCAAATCTCATATAATAGTCATGGGTATTAGTTTATTGGATTTAGACTTTCATACAATTTATGATATCAATAACAAGTATATTGATAATAGAAAATGTTTATCATTTTACAAACTGCGAGTTTTTAGGACATAAAACCCAACACTGCCTTCTTCTACACGATTGAGCATTCGTCTATACGATGGACATTTCTCATCTCCCACTTGCTCAATCGTCTACATGATTGTTGTTTCTCCAGTCTCTTCCTCTAACCAAGTCCATACAGAGCCCACACTTCTGGATTCTCACACAAAAAATCTAAGGTAACCATTGTGGTGATGTTCTCACTCAACTCAACGAAGGTTGAGGTTTTGGAGGCCGTTCGTTGTGTGTTCACGTTGTTCGTGTGGTGGTTGTTATTGATCGTGTTGTTTACGGTTATTGTGTTCGAGCGTTCATGTATTGCTATCTTGGAGACTGAACGAGCGTTCGTGATTGAGGGAGTTTGAAGAATGAGTCTTCAAAAGTATATGTTTTAATTTCGTGATCGTGTTGTGTTACGGTCATTGTGTTCGAGCGTTAATTTTATAAGCATGTTGTAATTTCGTATTGTGCATGACCTGTTAGTTTATGTTTTGTGACTATAATTGTTTACACTCAATTTCGAATGGAAGTTGGAACGATCATTTCGTTGCTCATGGAAATATTCATGTCTGATTTCCTTTAATTGGTATCAGAGTCAGGTTGTTATGATGTTTCAAATTTCATTTTTGTTTTGAACTTCTTTTACAGTCGTGGTGGGTTTTCTGCATTGCGGTTAAGTGTTAAATGCGTTTGTAGATGGATGTTGATGAATGTTTACGGATTACTTGCCTCTGTTTAAAGCTTTCTTTAAAATTAAAAAGTATTAATTTGTAAGGGACCCCTGTGTTTTTTGGCATAATTAACAGGCAATCAAGTTTTTAATTCAAAGTGTTTGAGTTGGTTGAGTCATTTGTGATGAAGTTTCGAAGCATGGAGATACGATTCTTAGTGAGGAAGAAGACCAAAGTTGGTCGTATTGTGTAGCCTCAGGTAAACGATTATTGTAGATTTTTCTGCACGATCGTATAGTACTTACTAACGATCATTTAACTAATACTAAATGATGGGGTAAAGTGTTTGCTCTATCATGTAGTGTTGGTTGCCCGATTGTGTGGACACTGGAGGTAAACGATCGAGTGGGAGCATTTGATGCTTATTGTTTAATAAAAGGCGTGCACTAAACGGTCGTGTAGTTAGCGTGCTTTATTGCATAGGTACTGACTACACGATCACATACCTCGCGCTTGCTTAGCGATCGTTTAGACAATCGTGCTTCACCGCATTGTTGTCCTTTAGATGATCGTTTAAGGCTTGTGTTGCACGATCGCGTGCCTCATGCTTCATCGCATAGTAAAGGCATACGATCATTGCTAAATGATCGTTTAGCTCAAAAAGGGTAGGTAAATGATTGAGTAAAGCGTTTACTCTTTCGCATAAGCGATCGCTCAGAGTTGGTACACGATCAGTGGAGACGCGTTTCTTCGCTCGGACGATTCAAGACCCGGTTCGCCTGTTTGAACCGATGACTCTTTGCTATATGTAATAATTAGCTTTAGTTTTGGATTTGAGGCTAATTATCCCGATTCATCAACCTTTGCTTAATATACATGTGATGTATGTGGATTATATGACATAATGTATGACATGTAGTTTTTGAAACTCACCTTAGGTTATGCAATTATTCATGCATCATATACTATAAGTGTTATAATATGGCATGATAAAATTACAAGAGAGCATGCGCATGCATCGTGAAATATAAGAGTTATATTTATGCATGCAATAAGCATATTCATGCATCATCTTTATATTATAAGCATTATAGTATAAGGGTGAATGGAAACATGTTTGCTTGGTTCATTTCTTGTTTGTATAAGTGTTATATAAAAGAAGTAATGAATGAACAATGTATGGAGCATGACACTTAGGCTTGTTTATAAAAGTTATGAATGCCTTGTATGTGTTTGCTTCATATTGTGGATGGTTTTGGTTGTTTCTGTTATAAGCGTTATAATTGAAATTAGAACTAAAATCAATAAATCAGAGTTGCATGTGGACTTAGGTGAACTAATTTTTTAAAAGAGTTTTAAAATATGATTGAGATTGAGCAAAGTTCAAGGTTCTAATGGGATTAGCAACCTAGTTTAATATTTTTAAATCGGTTTAATAGGATTAAATTGATTGGCATAAAAGATTAAGATTGTATTAAATATATCTATAAGAACCTTTTGTCTAAGGCAGGTTATGTCTAGGCTGGAGTACTTAAGCTGACGGAAACGGAACACCCTTACCTGGGAACCTACCTAGAAAAGTGAGTTAGATAGATTTTCAGCAAGCATGCAATTTTTGGTCGAAAACTCCGTTAAAAAGTTTAATGGATGATGATCAAAAGTTGTTCAACTATCCATGGTAAAAGTTACTCTTGGGCAATCCTAAAAATTCACTTAATTAAAATTCACAGCCGTGTTTTTTCTAAGTAAACTAAACCCTAGGTTATAAAATACTCGGTGGGAGGAAGAGATGTATATGATATGTCAATGATTCCACTCACGTTTCTCCCTAAATGTTCACACTGCAAGATTCATGTTTGCCCTCGTTGTGCCCTGAGAGCATCCCCCTTCGGATGGTGTTTATATAAGTCAATATCAAGTGGATGGAGAGAGTGTTTATAGTAAGTAGGTGAAGGGTGTGTGTCAACACATCCGGCGGTCTCCTTCACTGGTTCGCACCGTGAGATCATTCTTGCACTCCCTCGTGGCAACCTGGGAGCGTTCCCCTTCTGATGGCTTTTGTGTAGTTGGTCAATATAAAGGTGAACTCCATAAATGGATAGGGTCACTTTAGTTTATGCCCCAATTGGATTTTTTTCCCCTTTATATTGGCTGCTTGAGGCGAAACTCTAGGGCCTAAAATGATGGATCACACTTACGGGAAATTATTAAGTAAGTTAAAGATTTATTGACCAAATCAATGATGGCTAGTCGTTATAGGAGCAAGAGTTGTTATGGTATTAATGGCTAGTTGAGAATGTCTCAATTCACAGGATGGATAAATTGACCACCCTTCGGCGGATTTTGTCCTACTCCTAAACCTTTGAAACGTCATTGTGAAACTAGATGTCACATGGGGTTCATGTTAGCTTTGCTAAATCGTATTGGATGTTGTATGTTTTTTCAATGAGTATTTGCTTAAAACCTAACGTAGGTCAATGTGTTTTGGTTTTCAGCAACATGTTTAATTTTCCATTAAATTCCACTAGTTTGACGATTTCATATAGTGGAAGAGTCCTTTAAAACATATTTCGTGGTAAATGACCTCGAGTTTGTCATGGTTGAGGAGTGTCCTTGAGTCTCGACCCTTGACCCACCACGAAATGTTCGTAATGCATATGAGATGTGGATGAAGGCTAAATCATTGGCCCGACTTCACATATTGGCTAGCATACTGATGTTTTGGCCAAAAGAGTTGAGAACATGGTCATTGCACGTGAGATCATGAACTGTTAGCAAGAATTGTTTGAACGTCAGTTCTTACCTTTCGAGTATAGAGGGATGGATGACAAAAACACCAGCAGTGTCAGTTCCCAAGTTAATCTCCAAGAAGAGAAAGCAAGTGTTGCTGACTCTGTTAAAGTCCATCGAAGTGTTCTCTAAAATGGAATTTGGAGATTATCTAGGTTCTGATATTGATCTCACTACTCTCCAAAAGAGGAGGATGTCTAAAGATAGTAAAAATGATTAATTGGTCTTTGAGACGTGTTTGATAGAGAATGACGGTTCTGCCTAAATCTTTAATTCGGGTTCTACTAACTAAGTCAATTCCTCTTACCAAGGATTTAGTTCCTGGCAAATGTTGCCACAGAGAGAGATGACTCTTCAGTCGGTACCGGTAACGTTGTTTTAGCTGTTGCTGTGGGTAGGCTAAAATTATTTTTGGACAAGAAACGTTATCTGTTACTAGATAATGTTTTCATAGTTCCTCATATCAAGAGGAACTTAATCTCGGTTTCTTGTCTCATTGAACAAGGTTATACCGTCTCCTTTTCTGAGAGTAAAATATTTATTTTCAAAAATGGGATAGATATTGGTTTTGGTTCAATGGAGAATAACTTGTATGTACTAAGGCCATTAGTCATAAAAGCCTTGTTTAATATTGAAATGTCCAGTACAACGACAATAGCTAAAAAACCAAAGGTTTCTCCTAAGGAAAACGCCCGTCTTTGGCATTTAAGATTAGGTCACATCAACCTCAATAGGATTGAGCATTCGTGATCGAGAGAGTTTAAAGAATGAGTCTTCAAAGGTATGTATAATTTATCCCTTGATCTCATCTTATAAGCATGTTGTAATTTCGTATTGTGTATGACCTGTTATTTTCGTTTTGTGTCTGTAATTGTTTATGTTCAATTTCGAATGGGGTTTGGAAATGTTGACATTGAACTATGAAGAAGTTAAAGCTCACATTATGTCAGTTTTTCAGAGTTTCTTATAATGAAAGTTAAATATAAGCTTGAATTTGAAGCCTATCCACAATACAAAAGGAATGATGATGATGTTTACTTCCTTATTTTGCGAGAAGAGCTTAGTAAACTTTAGTTAGCTATAGTTGAAATCGAATCATGACGAAAATATTGGAATGGGGTTTGGAAATGTGAGTTATGATGATACGACTGTGGACAGACAATACAAGGAATCCTATTAGTTTCATCAAGAAGAGGATGATATTCCATTGTCTACCAACACTGTACCATCAACTTTATCACTAGACAATGACCGTATTAATCTAGCAAGATTGAATTCAGAATTGGGCGGTACTTCAATTGTTGGTAATGAAAGACCATCTAGATTTGATTATATGGATTGTGGTCATCAAGAGCAAAGTTGTGGTTCTTCAGTGGATATGAATAAGAAACCAACAGGATTGAATGAAATAGATCGTGATCATGGAGATGTGCGTCGTTCTACAACAGCTTCAGTGGTTCCACCATCTGTGTCTATAAGTCATTGGACAGAGTTGATTATGCCTAGCACCTCTTCATCTGGGATGGAGGACGTTGAAGTTAGTCAACTATTTTTTAGCAACAAGGACTTGAAAACAAGATTATCTATTCTGTCCATCAACAAAAAATTTGAATTTAAGATCAGAAAGTCAACCAAATCTCTGTTCACTGTCAAATGTATTGGGGAGACATATAAGTGGAGCTTTCGTGCAGTCAAAATGGAAGGGTCTGATATATTCAAGATCACAAAGTACTGCAGTTCGTACACGTGTTCCATTGAAATTCTGAATCACGACCATAGTCAAACAACTACTACGGTTGTTGGTCAGCTGATTAAAATAAGTTCACGGGAATAGGACGTATTTATAAACCTTGTCATATCATTAAGGATATGAGGAGAGATTATGGCGTAAACATAAGTTATGATAAAGCGTGGCGTGCAAGGGAAGCCACGTATGATCTCACTAAAGGTACTCCAGAATACTCATACTCCATACTACCTGCTTATTGAGAAGCGTTAAAAATAGATAATCTAGGTACAGACTTTGAGATCGAACTTGAAGATGAGGTGCATTACAAGTATATGTTTATGGCATTAAGGCTTTGCATTAGAGGTTTCGCAAGTTGTCGGCCTGTGATAATTGTTGATCGGTCGCACTTGAAAAGAAAATACAAAGGCACCATGTTGGTTGCGATTTATATGGACGGGGACAATCAACCACTAGCATATTCAATAGTGGACAATGAAACCGATCGATCATGGAAGTGATTTATGTCAAACTTGAAATGCAGTATCGAAGAACCCGATAATCTGGTGTTTGTGTTTGATCAGATGGTATCTATCGGCAATGCTATTCGTGCTTTTTTTCCCACGACATTCATGGATTGTGCACATGGCATATAGAACAAAATTTTGTTACAAACTTTAAGGATGGCATAATTGTTGGGAAATTTAGAGATGTAACAAGGGCATTTCGTATGGCAGAGTTCCAGACAAAATGGGACGAACTCCATAGTTTTTGAGACGTTGTTGTCACGAAATATCTAGAAGACGTCGATCTTCAAAGGTGGGCACAGGTTTACCAGATAGAACGAAGATATGATAACATGACATCCAACAGTGAAGAATGTTTCAATTCGTTAACTAAAGAGCATCAACTATTGCATATAGTATGCTTGATTGAACATGTTAAAGGAATGCTCCAATCGTGGTTCTACGAACGGAGGAATTTGGGCATCTCGATTGACATTGCACTCTGACTACTGTGAAACCCGATTGGCAAGTGAGACGATAAGGGCACACAATATCGGGTCGAGCCTATTGATTTTTATCGGGTCTACGTGCGAGATAATCGATTGGACAGTATTGTCAATCTTCACACGAAGGAATGCACGTGTAAGAAATTCGACTCACTTGGTATCCCATGTTCACATGCAATTGTTGCTGCCAAGGAATTAAATATACCCATCCAGAGCCTCTGTAGTCGATTTTATACAGTTGACTCTCTAATGACTGCGTATACGAAGCCTATAAATCCACTTGACCACATATCTGAATGGAAAAGACCTCTTGGATATGTAGAAAAGACCATCCTTCCTCCGAAGTTTATGGCACAAGTCGAGCGATGGAGAGTGAGAATAATACCATTCAGAGGAGAATTTCACAGACAAATGAAATGTGGTAAGTGTGAGAATTATGGGCATAACCGCCAAAATTGTATCGAACCGCTCACAACCGTGCGGCGTGCTGAAAATGCCAAAGACCGTGACACAAACACCCCTCATCTAGCTTAGTTTATAACCAACTTATAACATTTCATTTGTTATAAATACCATTGATCACATTTTCATACATCATACTTTTTCATACTCGTAACATACTTCATACTTTTTTATACTTGTAACATACTTCATACTTTTTCATACCTGTAACATACTTCATACTTGTAACACTTCACACTTTATATTTTCATCTTGTAAACAAAAAACAATAACAAGATGGAGTATTTCTATAATAGCATTCTTCGTATTCTCTCAATCTTCATACTTGTAACAAAAAACAATAACTTCACACTTTCTCAAAATCCCACTCTCTCAATGTTTGAACTTTGAACCTTGAACTTTGATATAATATTCTACATACCATTGATACAATGAAAAGAGCAGTAGCTCAATTATACATGTTCTGATAAAATTATGATATTGAACTTTGAACTTACATAAAAAAATATATGTTCAATTATACATGTATACCATTGATACAATGATATAATGAAAAGAACAGTAGCTCAATTACACATGTTTTACATACATAAAAAATATATGCTTTACATACATAAAAATACAAAAAAAAAAATAAAAAAATACACGTTCTATACAAATAAAAAATATGGAGTGTTCGCCCATAGTTGACACGCTAATTGCATTCTATATTCACTCATCTTCGCCTGAGTGATTATGGACGGATCAATACCAGTCACTAGGTGTTCTAGTAATTTTATTGCAAGGATGCAACATCCCATGCTCTATGTCGACGTGCACAGGTCGTGAGATTTTCCAACGGGCTGTGGATAGGTCCGACTTTGAACGATCTACGTCACAGTAGTGAAATAGGAATGGTACTGTGACAGTCAATGACTCTGGCCAATTCACCAGCTTTGTCATTGGCGTGTATGACGAAAGTGAATCGAACATGAATATGTGGCCTCTATTAATGTCCATTGCAAGGACCATCCAGTGCTTACTGATATTCATTGTCGTATAAACAAAATCCACATCTGCCCATCTGACATCGAATTTACCAGTGATGTAATCCTTATACGTGTCTTCATCCTTCCATGCTAGAGCAGCCTCTAGAAGTGTCTTATTCTTTATTCGTTTAAATACCCCGCCACGAGCATTAAGGTGGCTCTATCAAATACAATGAGAAGTTAAGTAACGAAATAAAATAATAAGTTAAGAAACGAAATATCAAAATTTATCATTACACCAATTGGCAAGGTGGTGAACTTGTGCATGCACATGTCGGGCCGGGTATAAAATTTTCTTTCATAAAATAAAATAAAAATATTTATTGTCTACACAAAACATTACCATGTCAGTAAAAGTACAAGATATCCAACATGCAAAGAAGTCAAGACTAGGAAACTTACATCGCACTCAACCCAAGAACTCGGGGAAATAAATTCCTTGAAGAATTGCTTGGCGAGTGGTTTAAAAGAGTTCTCTTGAACCTTGTTGTCGGTATTCTCGTCCGAGATCCAGCCCATCATTTCTATAACGATATTGTGTGGAACATCATGTGCTATGTTGTATGCGATCGCTCTGGATAGTGACGTAGCTACACATGGGAGAGGATACTTAACCACACTTTTCTTCTTTACTTGAGCTGGAGGTGTATATTTATCAATAGGTTTCCTCTTATGACTAATTCTCCAAGATTCCTACATAAATAGATAACAAAACGTTACTCATTAAGAAATATAAAAATATAAACAAAGATTATTAATCAATAAATTACTCATCAGTGTAACTCCTTCTGTGGTCGTAACAATCCCAGAAGTGACGGCCTCTGAGATGCCAGACATGTTAGCCTCTGTATGTGGCATGGTAAGTAAGGCAGACATGTCGGGCTCTATTTATGGGACGTCGGCCTCTATAGGTTCGACGTCAGTTGGTGATATTGTGGTGGTATCGGGCTCTAGAAGGGGGATAGGAGTAGGTGAAGTGGTGGTATTTTGAGGCTCTACAGGGGGGATGGGTGTGTCAGAGGCAGTTGTATTATTAGTATCAGAATCCCGAGATGGGACGGGTGACCTTGTCATCTCCTCAGTCACCATGGAACCCTTCAATTAGTAAATTAAAATGATGAGTTCACGAACACGTAAAGACATAAAATGATAGTAAATGCAAACCTTGCACATAGATTGCAACAGTGACAGGATGGCCGACAATTGTCCTTTCATGTCTGTCATGTTTTCCTCCATATTGGATACACGACTATCTAACCCCGATATACGACCATCCAACCTCGATAGTGAGTTATCAATGGTCCACAAGTACGAATAAATAGAATTGTCGGGATTGGCTCCCTCCCTACAGCAAACATCACACTTAAGACACTCCTCATCCACATATCGTTCTCTACGGGAGTCCACAAGATAGACATCAAGTTGGTTCAACTCGCCCTCATCACGTACGTCCCTTGTCACATCATGGAACATATCATCACTAGGTGTGTATGTCCCTTATTCTACCCTTCCACATTCAGCATCCTCGTGCTCATAATGCTCGTGTTCATCCCTTCCTTCCACCCTAATAACTTCATCATCCACAATGATCATCACCGTCACGTTCACTTTCAGAACTACCCCCATCATGGTAAATGGAAAAGAGAGTTTAGGTGGAGACATTTTAGAGAAAATAGTATAAGAAAATCATGGTAAATGTCTAATATTTCGGTGATATCCATCACTGTGTAAACTCCAGCGGGATCCCCATCGACGCGCACAACCTCCGGCGAAGGGCCACCGCTCAAAGCCATGAACAACTCCGACGCAACCCAATCACAACTCCCAACAAATGAAACTCGAACGGTGCGGCCCACGATCTAACCTCGATAGCGAGCTCGAGGCTCCGATAACATTTTATGATGCGACAACCTCCATCGATTGAGATAGAAGAAGGAAGAGAAGGAGGCTGAGGAAGAAGAGGTGAAAAATCATGAGACGAAGAAAGAAGAAAAGAGGAAAGAAGAAAGTTGTGAAATTAGTAAAGTTGGTGGGGTCCACCCATTTTTTCTTCTTCTTCTTCTTATTATTATTTAGTTTTGTCCATAGTACTAATTTCCAATTTTAATTTTGGTTGGTTTTCTGGTTAAATTTTAAATTGGGTTGAATTAAATTGTTTACTGAAAAGCTTCAAAGTAATTGCAAGTAAATTTTATTTTATGTCTAGTTTAGAATTTCTATATAAAGTTGAATTTGGCTTTTAACTTGCAAATTTTCTTGGGTTTTAATATATGCTTTCTAAATTTCAATTTGGAGTTCTAAAAAAAAAAACTCGAATATCATTTTGGTGTCTAGCCTTTCAATTTGACTAAAATGAATTTTGAATCATTTTAATTTTGCGTTTCTAAACATCTCAATTCTAACTTTAATTTGATACTTTCATAAATAAATTTTAACTTGGTTTTAATTCACATTTGTCAATTGAATTTCAATTCCATTCAAGTTTAATTTCCAAAATATTTTGAATTTATTTTAATTTAAGTTCCCTAAATAAAATTCAATTTGATTTATATGATTTTAAATCATTTCAATTTGGAATTTCTAAAAAGGCCAACCTCAATTTCAATTTTAATTTGAATTTTTCATAGATTTTTAACTTAGTTCTAATTCAAAGTTTTCAAATGAATTTCAATTTCATTCAAATTTAAATTTTCTAAATAAAGCTTCAATTGGATTTCACTTTGGCTTACAAAATAAATTTCAATCTTCCTTTGAAGGGCTTAGACCTACTCATAAGGATTGTATTCAATAATACATAGAAAAATTATGTTTTGAACCATCATGAAACAATTTCTTTAACTATCATGTTAATTCTTTGACGGTGTTCAGAATGAAATTAATGGGGTCTTTATCCACTCACAAGTGTTACTCCACTTTATTATTTAAGTAAGAGTGAGAGTAGTCGGTACATGTCTAACATTTATTAGTTTGACATTTAGGTGTTAATAAAATGTTCATCTTCTATAAATTGTTTTAAAGAAATATACAAAGTTTGACAGTGAATTTTAAATAAAATCTATTAAACTCATCCAAGTTCTGTTCTAGGCCTTTAGAAACATCCGTTTTAAAACTAAAACATTTCTAATTGAAATATTCAATGCTTGTATTTTAAGGTAAATATTAACATTTTTTAATTAAACATTTTTAAAAAAATAAGGATAATTTTCTATAAAATAAATTGGATAACAAAAATAGGATATTTTCAAACGGGTGTTGTAGAGTGCCAATAACTTTCCTACGCTTAACGACCCCCAAACCTAACTTTGGTTAAGTAGACAACGTTTTATTCTTTTAAAATAGGTGACCAACATACCATAATGATTAGTGGGAACTCCAAACTTTTCACCTCGAAAGAAACCCTTATCGAAGGATGTCTGTCGCTCCGCATCATTGTGACAGCTTGCCAACTCAACTAAGGACCATCTTTAAAGGGTCAAAGCTGTTATATTTTATTTTTGTTATCCATGCATTTCTGTCGACCTATTTTGTTTGTTATTTAATTATTTATATATCATTTTAATTAGAAATAATTTTGTGAATACTTTACTTATTTTTTCTCACACACTTTTCATAAGCCTCCTACCCGGGTTGCACCCTTTAGGATTAGATTCGGAGGTTGGGTAGTGTGATCTTCATGGAATCTAATTCTCGTGTAGGCACATGAAATTCTCCACTCAAGTATGTGAAAGAAGTTGGAAGGCTTAGAACATATTTTCTTTAGGATATACTAAAATTTAACCTCATAATCATGCATGCATGGATTTATTATTTGATTTTGGTTTTGTTGGTAAAATTTTTCATGATGTTATCTTTTTTTAGTTATTATTCCATGTTTATTATTTTTCTTTATAATTATCTGGGTAATTAAAATGCATTTATTCCTTTTTAGTATTGTCATGCATTCCACATACATTCATGAGCCTCCTAGCCGAGTTATTTCCTATGGGATTAGATTCAAAGGCTAAGTAGTGTGACCTTAGTAGAACTTGGTTCCCGTACAAGCGCATGAAGATCTCCTCACTCAAGTTAACTTACTGTGAATGCAGTCAGAAGGCTCGAGGACCATTTTGAAGGAACCCTAAGAAGGGACCATTAAGTGGAAAGCAAGATCCAACTCAAACCCAACACTTACAGAATATAAATTTTACAGCAAGAGAGAACAAATCATGCATTTAACAAAAATTACAACATGCCATTAACAAAATTACATACAAATAAATAGGGTTCAGAACCCATACCTTTGAAGAACGAACCTTCAATTGAATTCCTTCCAACTTCAATTGGGCACTACCATGAAGGTGATCTTGATATTCTCTGGATGAGAATTCAGAAGTGCGTGGTGCTCTAACTATTTAGGTTTTAAGAGGAAATTGAGAAAAGTTAGGAGGAGGAAGGAATTACTGTATCATATTATATATATTAAACTATGTGTTATATCAAATATAACATATAACCTATAGTTTAATATCGTATCCAATACAATATAACATGTGGTTTAATTCTTTCAACAACAATGTTTAATATAAATCTAATTTATATTAAATTTAAATACCATGGTCAAGGCGACCTCGACTTCTCTGGTGTCAACCACACTAGCCAAAATACTTCAAGTTTTGATTAAACAACTTTTGGCTTTCATAGTCGATATCACTTTGGGCAAGACCATGGTCTCGTCCTCTTTTAATCTTAAAGCTAGCTTTCGTAGGAAGGTTAAAGATCACCTTCTTATGGGAACAATCTATGCTGACATGGTTGATAGCCAACCAATCAATACTTAATATAACATCAAAATCTCACATGTCTAAAACTATCAGAGTGACATCTAATGTATGGTTTACTATTACAATTTGACATGTTTTTATCTTTTCATTTGTTATTATAATTTTCCCATACGGAGTAGAGACTGATAAGACATAGTGCAAAGGCTTTACTTTTAATATGACATGTTTCACAAATACCGATGATATGAACGAATGGGATGAACCTGAATCAAACAATACCAAGGCATAGTGCCCCAAGATTGGAAGCATACCTGTCACCTCTATACCAGATTTCTCGCCCTCTTACCAATTGGTAAAATAGACATGGCCTTGTTGTCGTTGACGGTTTGCATCCCCCTGATGGGCATTTAAAGGTGACTTCTGCCACTACAAGACCAAACACCAAGGCATCGACCAACCATATGCCCCACTTGTTTACATTTGTAGTAAGTGATTAGGCCAAATAAATAATGCCCTCAATGTCACTTTCCACATGAACTGCAGACGGGCCTATCTCTCAAAGTCTCTCTATACCTTGTGGCCTGCTATTTAAAGTGTTAAAACGACCTATCTGTGTGTCGACCCTTCAACTGAGGCTCAAAAGTCTTATAGTATGCCTTCATTTCTACCTTTTAGAGGTCCCTACTCTTAACGATCTTCTATACTCACCCCCCTCCTAGGAATCAACATCGATCCTCACGGATGCTCGTAGTAGCGCAACATAGATTTTGGGCTAAAGAGCATGCACCATACCTTGCAACTCGCTCCTCAAGCCCTGAACAAAACGTTCCGTCCTTGCCACCTCAGTGGCCACTAACTCGGGGGCAAAGTGAGACAACTTGTCAAACTCTTACTCATACTCTTCCACCAATATCACCCATTGCTTCAAGTTTAGAAATCTAGCTTGTTTATCGTATAGTGCATTGGCAAAGATGTATTTTTCATAAAAACGTTATTCGGACTAATCATACAATGCTAACCCCTGTTGGTATCAATCATCTTTTATACTGAATGCCATCATATCTTTGTGTTATCAATCAACATAAAAACTGCACAATGGTGTTTTTGGTCCTCTGGGCACTTCATGTAACGGAATATTGTTTCGATGGAGGACAACCACATCTCTACCTTTGCAAGGTCTTTTAGTGATCCATTGAAGGTACGAGGGTTGAGTTTCCTAAAATCCCTAAAGTGTTTGGCTTCAAGGGAAAAATCCTACACGTTCTGGTTCTGGAGTTGGGTCAGGTGCACCTAATCTGGTGGTATTGGTACCTCTCAAGTCCGATTAGTTTGAGCTACATGCTCTACCACAACACTGCAAACTAGTTCTTGCATCCTCCCCAACAAGGATGATGTAACAACTTCCCTAGTTCCGGCTGCCATTGTCTCATCGTCAACCTGAGCATAGGTGGGGTCGGAGCTACCAGAACATTTCGACTCTCCCACCGACTCCTCCTCTGAGCTCCCGACGCGGAAGGGTTTTGGGCTTGGGGATCCCGAACTTGAGGGTTCTGAACTTGTAGATCCTGAACCTCTCCTCTAACCTTCATTTTTACTCTGAGCTCGGGTGCCACATCCTAACATTCACAAATAGTCAATCATATCAAATTCTATCCCAATAGAAACATGGCAATTACAACTGTAAATCAAACAATACTTCAAACATATAATTATAGATACCATTTTTTTATTTTTTAAAGAGCATACCTGGTGATGACAAAGAATCCATTGGTGGCAAATGAGATAAACTGGACTTACATAATAAGTCAGTCTACATAACCCAAAAAACTTATGCTCTGATACCAATTATAACAACCCGACTTTCTAGACATACCATAAGGATGTTACTACATGCATGCATATCACGAAAATAGGAACTTTTGCAAATT
>NW_028326035.1:0-20801 GCF_027475165.1 Benincasa hispida | reverse complement strand
AAAGAAAGTTTAACTTCTATTTATTTTTGGAGTGGATCTTTTTTAAGGTAAAGGTGGTAGGAAAAAAAAGAGAATACATTATTTTTCTTATATAAAAAAAGGCATAAGTATTAGAAAAATGATGAATGAAACCCGTTAAGTGAAGGAATGGAATGTCTTTGCAGAAGTGCGTGAATGTCGTGCAATCGTAATTCAATTTGAAACAAAACAAAAAATAGAGAAATTCATACACGATGAACAATTGGATAAACATAATAAATCTTCTATAAGCATGTTATCTACCGAGGGGAGGAGAAGAAGAAAGATCACCAGAAAACTTATCCTTGAAGACTCCTCTTCACGGTGTCTTCCAAGTCACGAACAACACGAACTTAGCAAAGCCTTCCCACAAATACAGTAGGTTGCGTACTTAGAACACCACGAAAATGGCTTCCTTGCTATTCTTCAGCAAGGAACAAAATATTGTAGGATCTTTGGTTTTTGGAAAAGAGAAGGAAATTACAGAGAATTCTTGATTGAGAGAAATGGAGAGTATTGTCTTTGTTATTTTCTGTAACTCCTAAAGAACTATTATTCCTCTGCATGTTTTTTCCTTCTCCATTTTGTCTCTGTAGATCGAGGAGAAAGGGGGCTCAGCGGGAAGATGATTGTAACAAACGTGAGAGATACGGAGAAGGGGGGGTTAAACTCCCTTTTTCCAATGCCAATAAGTCCCAAAAGGGAGTTATTATTAATATTGTTTTTATTAATTTAATATATATACACTTTACACATATATATAAATAAATAATATTAATTAATTAACAATTAAAAATCATATATTTAATTTCATTTGAATATGATTCAAATGATTTCCTCTCATTTAATCTATAGTTTTAAAATGAATCTTATTCATATTAATTTTAATATATAATTTTTGTATGAATCACATTCATATATCATATATTATTATAAATCATATCTACAATTAACTATATATTATAATGTATCAATATACAGTATATTAATTTAAATCTTATTCAAATATTTATCTCTCTTGTTAATTATGAATCATATTCATAATTAACTATAATGTATCAATATACATGATATTAATTCCCTTATACATTCATAATTAACTATAATGTATCAATATACATTATACTTATTAATCATATTAATATAAAATTTCTCTTAAATAATTTGAACATTTCAAACTGTACCAAAACCATTCATTCCTTGATCTTCCTATAGTGAGCTAGCAAGGGGTCCTAATGGATCTATAGATTAGAAGCTGAGAACTTCTAGAAATATAAGTTATTATATCATTTTACTTAGAATAACGAGGTTAGAAAAGTAGAATATGCATTAATCTTACTAGGAATTCATGCTTAAAATGATACTTGTGTTAAATATATTTGAAATCCCTGCTGACCAGTTATCATGAGTTAACCTGCACGAAAGTCTATATTGTGAAGTTATCACAGAAGTTGATCGCATGCCTTAGGATCTCTGACACTGACCTAGTGGATATTCTGCCTTAGCTTCAAAAGGTTGACCATGATGACAGCGCTGGGATTCTCACCTACCTTATTAGTGATGATGACTTTCCAAGAGCGGGATTACCAAAGCAATCAGCGGATGACTCTATATATAGAGCCTTGATGCACGAGACAAATAATCCAAATTTTTTCTGAGTTCTCCACTTAAGACAAATTTCTGTATAACAAACGAAGAACAAAAGGCGATTAATTTTTTAGAATCCTTCATCTCCACTGTTCCCTCCGAGTGACGATCGGAATCTTGTCGGAGTAGAGCTTGAGAGAGCCTCTCTACTTCATTCTACCATCAAACACTAATAGCCTTGACAATCATCTGTTTGAAGCAAGAGATTGCTGAAAACAGCTTTTCATTCATTTTGTTTCTCATCTTTATCAGTTGTATTACATTTCGAACTAAGAAATTATTTCATTTGTAATTGACACTTCTAGCTATATATATATATATATCTCTTTCAACGCATCATGCCTACATCCATTATCTTCTCTTTTTTTACCATCTTCTCCTTTATTTCCATGAGTAACTAATTCTCCACGGAGTAAATGGGAAGTTTGATATCATGAGCTAAATTGAGAGTTCAAAGGGTTAATCTTGTTTGATTAGTGTGAGGTTATGAAAATGCTTGCCTATGATCACTCATAGAGTCAAGTATCTATAACCATGTAATACATGATTAAGTTTATTAAAGTGTTTAATAAACAAGAACCGTATATTATTAAACTATCCAATATAAGAGTTATGTTGAGCCAATTTAATAACGAACTTAGATAAATTTATTAGTCAGATTCGCTTAAGTGATAAACACTAGGTTTTAAAATAATTAGTGGGAGGAAAAAGATGTATATGATATGTTGTTTTTTCATTCACATTCTCCCTTAAAGTTCACACCGTGAGACTCATGCTCAACCTCGAGGCGCCCTAGGAGCGTCCCGCTTCGAATGGTATTTACATGGGTCAATATCAAGGTGGATGGAGAAAGTATTTATAGTAAGTGAGAGAATGATGTGTGTCAACATGTCCTAAGGTCTTCTTCATTGGTTTGCATCATGAATCTTTTTGAATAGCCTCGAGGCGCCCTGGGAGCATCTCCCTTCGGATGGTTTCTGCATTAGGTCAATATCAGGGCGAACTCCAAAAATGGATAAGATCGCTTTAGTTTGCCCCAGTCGGTTTTTCCCTTTTGTTAGCTCATTGGGGCGAAACTCTAGGTCTAAAATGGAGGGTCACACTTATGGAAAATTGTTTAGCAAACTAATGATTTCTTGACCAAACCAATGATGACTAATTATTATAGAAATAAGAGTTATTCTGGTGTAATAATTGGTTGAGAGTATCTCAGTTTATGAAGGAGTGATTGACCACCCTTCGATGGCTTTTATCCTAAATCACTGAAACATCATTACAAAATTCGATGTAAAAGGGTACATTAAAATTTTGCTAAACTTGGTTGGATTTATAAGAGTTATGCAAAAATATAATGTAGATCAATTTGTTTTATTTTAGCAATATGTCAAGTAAAATTCTTTCAATGTTAGTTGTTTAAAGTTGACCAAAGATAATTATAAAACATGGAAAAATATACTTGAAATTATTTTCATGGTTGACAGCCTAAATTTCGTCTTGAAGAGTAATGTCCTCCGGTCCCAGATCCTAATGCAACACAAAATGTTCGGGATGAAGGGTTTGGAATACCTAGAAGTGGAGGCAATTGAATGCATATGTCTCTAATTTTGTTTTATACAACATTGAACGTAGAATGATAGAAATTACGATAAACATAAAATAATTAAGCATGCTTCTTCTACTGGAAAATTTATAGAAAAGAAAGGGAAATTGGAAACTTACCCTTGAAGAACCAACACTCTTCACGTTTCCTATCCACAACACAGTATCACGAACCAAAATTCGCCTCCCAAACACGAATAGAAATTCACAGCAAGACAGTAATCCAAATAAGAACACCACTAAAAGTTCTTCCTCGTTATTCTCAAGGTGAGAATCACATAGAGTTATGTGGGCTTGTGCTTAATTTTGTGAAAGGGAAGGAGAGAGTTTTTGCTGAGAGACATTTCACACACACACAGAGACTGCTTGAATGTCAAGAAGAAGAACATTTAAAAAACCTTAACCTCTTTTTCCTATATTGCACGTAGAAGAGAGAAAATGGGAGTTGGGGTAGTTATTAAAATAACTCCCTTTCCATTTAAATTTTCTAAAATTCAAAAATGAATTTTAATTTTATATATATTAACCAATTTAATATATTTATATATATATATATAATTGGTTAATATATATATCATATTAAACTATATGTTATATCACATATAACATATAACCTATGGTTTATATTATATCATATATAATACAACCCATAGTTTATTATTCTCTCATTTAGCCTATAGTATTAATATTAATCATATTCATATTAATTTTAACCTATAGTTTTTATATGAATCATATTCATAAAATTAATATTTTAATCATATTCAAATATTTATTTCTCTCATTAAAACTTTATATTATAATGTACCATATACATTATGTTAATTATATCTTATATAATTATTTTCTTTTGATTAATTTAACCAATTCAACTTAATCCAAAATTAATTTGATTCCCATTAATCTTTATTGAGCTAATAAGGGGACCTTATGGACCTATAGATTGAAGCTCCAACGATACTTAATTAATTAATTGAACTCTTTAATTAAATTAATCAACCTTCATTAATTGTCTGTCACTCCACGAAAGACTGATAGTTGCACTATTCGTACTATAGATATAATTCTGTGTCCTGGATATAACTAATCAACAGTGTGTTGGCCATTCACAAATTACTCGTAAGTACAGTAGGGTCAAAATTATCATTTTACCCCTATAGTTACATTTAACTTCTTAAGTATCACTGATCCATTTAATGAACAACTAGTTATAGTCCAACTATAACGGAACCCTTCTCGGGCCAGAAGAGGGTGTGGCGCCATATTGTTCAAGACTCGAAATCAACCCTTAAGGGAACAATTTATCTACTAACCCTAACAATAGGAAAGGAGTGAATTCCTTCTTGTATAGTTATGTTCCTAGCTCTCCAATCAGATGAATCCTTAAAATGGTAGACATATTGAGTTGGTGAAACTGGTCACTCTCATATGCGAATCAAAGGACCGCCCTCATAGGAAGAAGTTCACAACTCACTCAGGATTAAGGTCAAATCACCTATGATCATCCTGGTGAAATGTAAGTCTCTTCTAGCAGCGATGTTATAAAGTAAGACTATTCATTTTGTGGTCCGGTCTTATATAAACTCTTTGTATAGGATACCCTCACATGTCTCTACATGAATGATCAGGATCATATCATTTGTAGCACTTTACAATAATTGTAACAACTACAAAGCGGGCCATATTCGTAGAGTCACCAAGATAAGATACCTATCCTTATCCATCTACTATAGGTCGTTTAGGTTATTACTTAAACATGATCCACCTATTTGTTTCCATATACATGTTTAAGTTACATCTTATAACCTTGCATCTTAGTTTATTGGTTTTTGGATTAATGCAACTAACTGTCAAATAAAATACAATTTATTTTATTAGATAAATAATATGTTTGTATAAATATAATTTACAAACTACAAGACCACGAGATTTACGACATCAACCCCAACAATCTCCTGCTTGTTCTAAACCTATTGGGATGTACATTACGCGTCTAGTAAAATTCTCCCACTTGCCCTAAACTAGATAAGGCCTGTCTCGTAAACCCAAACTCTCCATGGGACCTTCTAACACTTTAGTCATGAGAGTCTTTGATAATGGATCAGCGACATTGTGCTCCGAAGCGATCTTCATAACGATCATATGCTCTCGATGCACACTCTTCCGTATGAGATGATATTTGTGCTTTATGTGTTTTCCACGCTTGTGGCTATTAGATTCCCTAGAATTCACCACACCACCACTATTATCACAATAAAGGGTGATGAGGCTTTAACTGTTGGGTTGAATGTCCTAAAATTTATATTTTTTAAAATTAAACTTATTCTATTAGCAATAAAGACGTTATTGAGGTTTATTCAATAAAGCAATTATTGAATATGTAAATTGCAAAGATTAAATCCAATAAACTAACGAACACTTAACTATAGCATGAATATTTGAACTTTATGTGGAGACATAAAAGACAGTCAGGTTTGAGTATATAACCTAAATAGTCTATAAGTATAAGGTTAGGGTTGGGTATCTTATCTTAGGGACACTATGGATGCGGTTCGCTTTGTATTTGTGTAGCACCCCGAATTTTATTATTTATGTAATTTCAGTAATTTTTATTATTTGAGGGCATTTTTGGAATTTTTGGACTTAAGTGTAATTGCGGGAATTTAATTATTGACGTTGAAATATCCAATTTGAAAATTAATGGATTGATGTTGAAATTATTCAATTTAAAAATTAATGCCAGGAATTAATTTCATTTTGGGAAGGAAGGAAGTTAATAAAATAAAGTAGAATAAGGAAAAGAATAAAATAAAAGATTATTCTATTTCCTTTTAAGTTGTTATTATTATTATTATTATTATTATTATTATTATTATTATTATTTATAAAACCAAAATCCCTTTCTTCTTCTTCCTCATGCCGCCCGAAACCCCAACCCCTTACCGCCGAACCTCCCAACAGCCGCGTCTTCCGTCGAGCCCAGCACCCACAAGCAGTCGCCCCGATCCGCGAGCAATGCATGCCGCCAGCCACCCCAACTGTCGATCTGTACTCCAGCCGCGCCGCTCGTCGTTCATGGGTTTCGGCCGACCAGATCCCCCCAGCCAAACCGCACCATTCAGCCGTCGTGACTCCTTCCCCTAGCCGTTCGTGCCGGAGCCATCAAGCTGTCTGTGGCTGTCCTTCAGTAGCGAATCTCCAACCGAGCTGCTCGTCCAGATCTCCACCGCGCGAGTCGATCTCGCCTAGTTGCTCAGCCGCGTCCGTCCGTCGTGCCCAACCAACTTTCTGTCAGATGTAACCGTCAGCCGTCACTTCATACTCTCTCCAGCTGCAGACCCACGCGATTGGAAACCCAGCCTCGTTCGCCGCTCGTCCAACCCGCCGCCCGAGCCCAACCGCCGATCTCCGCCGGTCACTACCTTCTTTCACTGCTGTTCGTCGGATTTCGGCAAGTGTTGGTAAGTTTTGAGTAAGATCGGTTGAGGTTTGAAGGTTTTTGGTTGTCCATTAAATTTTGGATTTCCTTTTTGGTTGATACTTATTATATTTGGAATTTAGATTCAAGATTGGAGTAGCTTGGAGTGCGCAATGTACTGTTCAGCAGGTTCGAGTTCATTTCCAACAAGAAATTTGATAACATTTATGGTCCTTGAGGTTGATCTTCAAACACCGTAATGACTTGACTATTGTATTTAGAAGGTTTAAGGTCGCTGTCCATCAGAATTAGAGGTTGTTTCTTTTTGTGGAATTTAGTGGAGATTTTGGAGCCAAAGCTTGGAAGTGACTATTGATCAAGCCACATCTTAGGTAAATTATTTTGGGGTTGATTATATGAATTGATGGGTGGAATTGGGCCTTAGTGTGAATTAAATATTGGGTTTATGTTGTAGGTTTAATTTGAGTTTCATTATCGAGTAGTTGCTTGGAGGGAAATATTTGGACTTACGATTGGAGGTAAGTAATCTTACTACTGGAATTGTCCACGGGCCAGACACTAGATATATGCTAGCATGATAGATGAATATTATGATAGAACAATAACATGATAGACGGATAGTATAGTATGACCGATATATGTTCTTGTATAAGGATCTGAAAAATTTATTTGTGCACGTAGATACTTGCATGCTAGTATGAGATGATACTTGATTCAATGAGGTTGTATTTGATATGAGGGTTGTATTTGATATGAGGATATTGAGCCATATATGCATGTTATAGAGCCATGATATGCATGTTATAGAGCCATGATGTTGAGGTGTATATGTATGTGATAGAACCATATTGTGATACTTGTGATGTTGAGACTGTAATAGTGTCCTTACCGATTAGTTAGATGTCCACTAAATGTTGTGTTTCCTTCGGAATTCATTAGAGATTGTGTTTCCTTCAGGATTCACCAGGGGTTGTGTTTCCTTCGGGATTCACCAGAGGTTGTGTTTCCTTTAGGATTCACCAGAGGTTGTGTTTCCTTTGGGATTCACCAGAGGTTGTGTTTCCCTCGGGATTCACCAGAGGTTATGTTTCCTTCGGGATTCACCAGAGGTTGTAGGTCCTATGGGACTTACTAGAGATAGTGGGCATACTTAACTATAGTAGGATAGAAACCAGTTTTTCATTTATGTATGTGTCCCATGAGGAATAGAGCAGTTTATATGTTCCACCAGAGGTAGGCATCTAGAGGACATAGATGCCTAGCCTATCCCCAGTAGTGGGGTTACTTACTGAGTATTTTATACTCATCATTTCTCATATTGTTGTTTCAGGTAAGGGTAGAGATGCACCGATGATTGACAAACGGAATTCATGATCAAGCCACTGGGACCAGTTTTATGCTTCCGCTCATGATATTTAGATTTCTTTTCATGTTTTTCAACTTTCAATTTGATGTTTGAAACTTACTATTAAGATTTGTTTTCAGACCTATTTATTATCATTTATGATTTATGGGTACCCTATCGTCTGTTTTTAATATCTAAATTTAATAAAGGTCTTTTGAGTTCAACTTATTTATTTAGCATTTATTTCACTATAAAAGGGTGTCGTTTTAAGTTCCAAGCATGCATATATTTAGTAACGGCCTAACTTTAGTCCTAGGGGGTCGGATCGTTACAATTTGATACAAACGATGTGATCCTAAAATCGTTCATGTGGGGACATGCGAGTGGGGGCATTCTATGCAAAAGATGTTTGCATGAGACTAGACCATGAAATAGTCACTTTTCTTTATAACGACTGTTTATTACTAAAACTGACTATTTCAATCTGATAACCTAAGGTAACTCAATCTCAATCCTAAGCTATGAACTCCTGTTTATTTGGAATTATCTTTTAATCTGCATGGGTGAGAATGGCTCAACAGCATCGCTCAATAAGCATCCCATTTTAGGGTTAAGACCGGGTAGATAGCTGGGGACATAGTCATGCAAGATGGAATTCACTCCTACCGATTTCAGGGTTAGTAGATAGGTTTTTTCCTTAAGTATTGATTCCTAGTCTTGAACAAATGGGCCCCGCCCTCTCTATGGCTGAGAGGGACTCGGTTTATAGTTAGCACCATAAACCAATTGTTCATTAGTGGATTAATGGAAACTTAAAAAGCAAGATGCATTATAGGGGTAAAAAGGTAATTTTGACCAAGTTGTTAATGCAAACATTTTGTGAAGGATCGACTTACTAATCATGATTAAATCAAATGGACAGAAATATTGAAAGTGTTAAATAACATGCAACGGAAGTATCAAGGATTCATAAGCATTCAAATTCACTAATTTTGGCAGAAACTAAAGCATGCTTTTCTAAAAAGAAGGTTTTAAGATCATACATTTGAAAAACTCTCCAAGAACTTGATTGTACAGCAGCAGTCTTCACCAGAGATCAACGTGAACCACCTCAAGGTCTTCCCCACTATCCACTTGGAGCTTTAGACAGAGTTGTGGGACTCAATAACAAATTGAATTAGTGAAGAATAGTGAAGAACATACAGCAGCCTAAAAGGAAGAACTTTTTCTTCTCACAGAGATCTTATCTCAAAATTTTTGTATTAGCTCTCTTCAAATCACTCCAAACTTCATTATTTATTGCAGATGAACATGCAAAGAAGTGAATTGCATGGCTTACAGCTCATGCTTGGAGTATTAATGAAGAGAAGAAGATGGGGTTTGTGTGAGCATGATGAAGATGATAATGGAAAAACAACATTTTCCATTTGTATGGCATGCAAAACCGATTTTCAATTTTCTTTTTAAAATAAAAAAATGATTTCAAAACTATTTTGATTTAATAAAATGAAAAATTATTTTCTAAAATTAATTTAATATCAAATATTAAATTATTTTTTTGCATAATAATCATCTTCATATATTTAAATCATATTTAAATATATATTCTCCTATTTTGTTTAATTTGAATGTTTCAAATTAATTTCTTAAGCTACTCTAAAGCTTATCCATTTACGAGCTAGTAAGGGGACCTCGCGGATCTACAGATCATGGGCTCCAACGATTCGAGATTAATCGGCTAAATACATTAGCCCGATCTAACACCCATCATTAACTAATGAGACACTCCACTATAGCCCATAGTTGAACTCCTCTCACTGTAGATATATTATGTCCAATTAATAACCATAATCAGTAAGTCGATCCTTCACAGGTTGTTCGTAATCACAACTAGGTCAAAAATATCGTTTTACCCCTGTGAATACATCTTGTTCCTTAAGTTCCTACTGATCATCTAATGAACAATTCTTATTCATAATCTCTATGAATCAAATCTTTTCTCTATCATGAGAAGGCGGGGTCCCGATTGTTCAAGACCTGGAATCAGTACTTAAGAGAACAACCTATCTGCTAACCCTAAATAGAGTAGGAGTGAATTCCATCTTGCAATGCTATGTCCCCAGCTATTCATCCTGTCTTATCCCCAAAATGGTAAGCTTATTAAGCAGTGTTGTTGGACTACTCTTATCATTTACAGGTCAAAAGATAATCTCGAACAAACAGGAGTTCATAGCTAGCTCAGGATTAAGATCGAGTTAACCTAGATTATATGATAATTGAAATAGTCAGTTTTAACAGTAAACAGTTGTTATAAAGAAAAGTGACTATTTTCATGGTTCAGTCTATATGCAAACTCATTTCATAGGATGCCACCACTCTCATATCTCAACATGAACGATTTGTGGATCACATCGTTTGTAGCACCTTACAACTTCTTGTAACAACTACAGAGTGGGCCGCATCCAATAGTGTTACCAGGATGAGATACCCAATTTCATCCATATACTTATTAGACCATTTAGGCTATATACTGTCAACTTGATCCTATTTATGTCACTACATAAAGTTACAGCATTCAGACTATAGCCAAGGATGCGTTTATTGGATTTCCATAATAAGATGCAAAATCAACAAGTCATTATTATTGATAAATAGAATGTTTAACACGAATTACAAGTTCTAGGACATTCCCAACAAATATATCTATAGTGAGGAAAGTGCAACGACTAGGCTTTAATGGAGTGAACCGGTAGTTAATGAATGTTGGTTAATTTGGTTAAAAGAGTTTAGCCAATTAATCTCGGATCGTTGGAGCTTATAATCTGTAGGTCCATGATGCGTTATTTTATGAAGTGGAAATATGGATGATGTGCATTGATGGAATTGCATTGTGCACTCAAGTTTCCCTAGCGGAATTCAAGTGTAAATTCCTCTGTGTTTCCTGGTAAGTCTAGGGTCGAACACAGGGACTTGTAAAAATAGACTGCATTGATAATTTTGATGAAAATTTTGCGGTAACAGGGAAAATAAATAAAATGTTTGGTTTGTTGATTGCGTTGATTAAAAATAAATAACAAATGCGGCGGAGCTTGAAAAGAGTTGGTAAATGGGAAATGCGATGAATATGGGGTGAATGGGTTGAGAAAGATTTCGGCTAACACTCCCTATAATGCGTTCATGCTTGCGATCATGCAACATGCACACAACAGTAAACCACCTCTCGGGGCGAATACCACGACTTCTAAGGCTAGAACGCATGCGATATATATACGATAAGTCTACAGGATTTACACATAAACCTCTATCTCTATTTATGCTATGATAACATGAAATTCACACAAATATGTGACCACATAATATCATTCCCATTCCTAGGATGCATGCGATGCAAGTTGACAAACAGAGCTTATCTCTAAGTCCCTATCTCTTATTTATACAAGCCTAGTCTTGCTTTTTCGAGTCTAGATTCTAACCTAGCTCTCTCGAGACATTAGGTTCTTTCTTTAGACTCTTTCTTGAGTAACTCTAAAGGGTATTTTGCACAGCATAAAACAAGACAATTGCAAGTAATGAACTTCCTAGGTCATATTAACTTAGTTCTTCTCAACCTATTCAACTAGTTTAGCTACTCATGCGTATTAAGAGAGTGAGTAGATGTAGAAATAGAACTTCCATTGAATAGATATGAAGATGAAGTACAAAATAATAATGCAAGTATAGTAAAGAGCCTGGTAGCAATTTCTTGCTGGCAGGCGTTTACACTATTTCTACTCGTGCTCTAAAGAAATTCTTGCTCTCGCGAGAGTCGACCCATTCTCTGCTCTTACGCTCCAAGGTTCTCTCTCGAGTGTCCCTAGGCGATCTCCGGCGCCACCACTCTTCTCTTGCTCTGCCTTAAAAATGGAAGAAAACTAGGAACAAGACGTGCGAGCTGGATTACTGGTTGTATATATCGTCAACCTCTTTTTCTAAAGAATGCCCTTGGTATTTATAGAGCATCAATAGTGAAAGGCAACTTCTCGTTCTCGGTTGTACAGATGGGACAACTTTAATTCCTAATTGATGTGCCGAATGATTGTTACCGTTTAAAGCTGAATGTACTTTGTGATCGTTATCGGCTATCAACTCAATTTGGATTCGACCGTCATCAGCTTTCTGTCCCATCGCTCTTAATTGGCCTTTCACCCAGATGCGCCCACCTTGCTGTGCTGACCAAGTTGCGACGATCTTTCTTGGACGAATGTTTGCGAGCACGATCAATGCAAAGCCTTGCGGTGAAGTTGCGCTCGATCGATGATTTCCTATGATCACAATCTTGCATTGTGTTAACACATATTCTGCACAAAAATACAAAAATCAATAGTTCTAATGCGTTGAACGCATGCGACCGCAATATTATTGAATTTATGCTTAATGGACGCAATTTAACATATTTCATCAACGCAATCTAACATTGTTTAATAACTTAGCACTATGATAACGTGCATTTCTACCCGTTATCACACCCCCAAATTTAAACAATGCTTGTCCACAAGCATAAGTTAAAGATTCCTTTAGCAAGTCAACCGCAAAGTTCTTTTCCTAGATTTCTCAAGAATACCTCATTCAAATCCTATATACCAGAATTTCCTTAAGTTTTATTCAAGTTTCTTCTTAAAATATTTCTAAAACCTAGGGACTGCAAGTTTAACTTTCAAAAGGACTTTACTAAATTCCGGAACGTCACATGGTTTATTTCAAACAGAAAATTTTCTACCGAGGTGACAAATGATTTTATCCTTGTACAAAAATTTCTTCATTGATATTTTTTTTTCTGACCTTGCGCTAATCCAAGTGCCTTGCCTTCGTTTTGGCTTGCCCCACGTGTGTCATGCGAACATCCAACTATGAGCAATGCACTCTTTCTCATACTAAACTCATACCGATTTGGCAGTAGAGTTGCGGTCATTGATTTATGCGTTGATCCTGGTAACTTACTTTCGTTTTGGCTTGCCCCCACGTGTGTCATGCGGACATCCAACTACGGATAAGTGCCTTTCACAACTTAACTTTTATCAACATGGGTTTCCCATTGTGTTAATAGTGGAGTTATTATTCTCCAAATATTTTTTTCTTTTTTTTTTTTGAAAGAAAATAGCAAGGTCGAAAATAAATACCTCACCCCCAAATTTAAAATGTGGCAATGTCCTCATTGCCAAAAGATTAAAATAAGTCATGTGATGTTATAGAATGCATTGTAAAGAGAGTTTGAAAGAAAGCTAGCAAACCCCCAACTTCTAGAAATATTTTCTGAGGTGACTATTTTAAGATTAAGTTGACTTTAGTTTATATGAAAGAAATAGAAGCATATTTTTCATCATTGAAATCATACTTGGAAAAGAACAAAAATGCGGTAAGCTACTAAATTTATCTATGTCAAATGATTGTGGTAATTAAAGAGGATGCGGTGATAAAACTTTGAAAACTAAAATGCGATGTGATAGCACGAAATTTGAAATAAAGATAAGGAAGAGTACACCCCCAAATTTTGCGTTGTCGCTCTCATCGCATTGACATATCCATATTTGCAACGATCTCTCTTCTTTGGGTTGCGATGATGGAATAAGATAAGTGCTTCTTCGCGTAACATCTCTACAATCCAGCGCCTCGATCGTTGCAAGAAAAACAAAAAAAGGGTCAAATTATTTTAAACAAAATAAAACATTTTTTTTTTAAATAAAGAAAGTGACAGTAAAACAAGGATAGATCAGGATTTGAAAAGATAGTAAAAATTTCGAGTAGTGGAGAAAAGAGTTGAAGAATTGAGATTTCCAAAAACTTGCGTCCCTGATAAGTTACGATCATTTGATAATGCAGGGACCACCTACTTCCTTCTTCATTCAAAGTTCTTTAGTTCCACAGAGTCAACTTGGCAATACCAGTCTTCTCCATGGTATGTCTTTACTCGCTGCCTATTGACTTTGAATATGTTGGTTCTGTCGTCATTTGATAATTCCACCGCGCCATGCGAAAGTACTTGTCGAATTACGAACGGTCCGGACCAACGTGACTTTAGCTTTCCCAGGAAAAGTCGCAGACGTGAATTGAAAAGCAAGACTTTTTGTCCGATTTGGAGGTTCTTACCGCATATGCGTTGATCATGCCAGCGCTTGGTGCGCTCTTTATAAATCTTCGCATTTTCATATGCGTTGTTCCTCTATTCTTCTAGCTCGACCAGTTGCATTTTCCACGCTTCTCCTGCCTTCTTTAAATCAAAATTCAACTTCTTTACCGCCCACAGTGTTTTATACTCCAGCTCCAAAGGAAAATAACACGCCTTACCAAATACCAACGCATAGGGGGACATACCTATGGGTGTTTTAAATGTTGTCCGGTCTACCCACAACGCATCGTCAAACTTAGTTGCCCAGTCTTTCCGTGAAGGCTTTATTACCTTCTCAAGTATCAACTTAATTTCTCGATTAGACACTTCAGCTTGACCATTCGTTTGCGGATGGTATGCGGTGGCCAATTTGTGGAGGATATTGTACTTGTGCAGCAGCTCCTTGATATTATGATTGATAAAGTGGGATCCTTCATCACTTATGATGGCACGAGGAGTACCAAATTGAGTGAAAATATTTTTCTTTAGGAACAGGGAGACTACCGCCGTATCACTTGCGGTGCATGCTATTGCCTCTACCCACTTGGAGACATAATCGACGGCCAATAAAATATAGTGTTTACCATGCGAAGGGGGGAATGGTCCCATGAAATCAATCCCCCATACGTCGAATAATTCCAGCTCCAAGATAGTGTTCATTGGTATTGCGTTCTTCCATGAAATGTTGCCTGTGCGTTGGCACCGATCACATTTCTTTGTGTAGTCAACCGCATCCTTGAATAATGTAGGCCAAAATAATCCACTTTGTAAAACTTTGGCTGCGGTACGCTACCTTCCAAAGTGCCCACCATATGGTGAGTCGTGGCATTGTGACAATATCGTTGTTGAGCAGCATTTGATACACACAACCGAATAATCTGGTATGCACCTTTCCTATACAGATTCGGCTCATCCCAATATTAATGTCTGCATTCAATCTTGAGCCTCTTCTGTTGATGATAAGTGTAATCTTCAGGGAATTATTCACAAACCAAATAATTTACGATGTTCGCATACCAAAGCAATTCTTCTATATGGAATAGTTGCTCATCCGGGAACACGGCACTCAACTCAGTCTTATTGCGGTCAACTTCAGGATTTTCCAGTTTAAACAAATGATCCGCAACCTGATTCTCTGTCCTCTTCTGGTTAATTATTTCTATATCAAATTTTTGAAGGAGAAGAACCCATTTGATCAGCCTTGGCTTTGTGTCATTCTTTGTCATTAAATATTTGATTGCCGAGTGATCGGTGTGGACGAGTACCTTGGTTCCCAACTGATATGTTCGGATTTTTTCCAACGCAAAAATACAGCCAGAAGTTCTTTCTCTGTAGTGGTATAATTTGTTTGAGCAGAGTTTAAAGTTTTACTCGCATATGCGATGTGGTGCAAAATTGTTGTTCTTTTTTGCGCTAAAGTTGCCCCCATCGCATATCCGCTTGCGTCGCAAATGATTTCAAATGGCAATGTTCAGTCTGATGCAATCAGTACGGGTGCGGTAATTAGCACATTTTTTAAAACTCTTAATACGTTGAGGCAGTTGTTGTCGAACTCAAATTTTCTGTCAGCCTCTAGCAACACACTTAGTGGTTATGCTATCTTAGAAAAGTCCTTGACGAATCGTCTGTAAAATCCGGCGTGCCCCAAGAAGCTTCGCACAGCCACGCTGGTTGGAGGTGGAAGTTTTTCGTTTGCGTCGATCTTTGCTTTGTCCACCTCTAAGCCATCCCAGGAGACTTTATGTCTGAACATTATACCCTTCTTGACCATGAAATGACATTTTTCCCAGTTGAGCACCAAATTCATCTGTTCACATCTCTTCAGAATTTTCTCTAAGTTGGATAGGCAGACTTCGTAAGTGTTCCCATAAATGGAAAAGTCATCCATAAATATTTCCACTGAGTCCTTGAGATAACCTGAAAAGATCGCCATCATGCACCTTTGGAACGTGCTCGACGCATTGCAGAGGCCAAATGGCATGCGGCGAAAACCGAATGTCCCATATGGGCAGGTGAATGTGGTCTTATCTTGATCTTCAGGAGTTATCATGATTTGATTGTATCCAGCATACCCATCCAGGAAGCAGTAAAAATCATTCCCTGCTAGTCTGTCTAGCATTTGATCGATAAAGGCAGAAGAAGTGATCTTTCTTTGTGGCCAATCAAACATTTCGGTAGTCCATAATATGCGGCCCATGCAGGTAATGGTTCTTTGCGGTATTAATTCGTTGTTCTCATTTGGAACTACCGTCATTCCGCCCTTTTTCGGCATACATTGCATAGGGCTGACCCACGTGGATATCTGCTATGAGATAGATAATGCCCACATCTTGCCATTTAATGATCTTCTATAATCTCCTTCTTGACAACCTTTTTCATAGTAGGGTTGAGTCTGCGTTTATTTTCAATTGTTGCGTTATGGTGTCTTTAAGACGAATGTGGTGCATGCAGTACGCGTAGGCTATTCCTCTGGTGTCGTAAGCGTCCAGCAATTGCTCGCACATGTTTCTTGAGAATACTCATCAACGCATTCTCTGTTCATTTGTTGAGCGCAGAGGAACATGATCACTGGCAGCTTCTCATTTCTTCTTATTTGTTTGTTTTTGCTACAATCGCATTGTAGACAGCAACGGATGCGTTGGCACCCTCTTCTTCATACTCTTCATCAGACTTTTCTTCTTCAATCAAATTCAGGTCATCATCAAAATCTTACAGGTATTTTTCATCCAGGAATTTCATGGCACGAATTATATTAAATTTGAGCTTTTGTTCATTTATACTCAAAGTGATTTCTCCCTCATGCACATCAATTTGAGCACGACCCGTTGATAGAAAAGGTCGCTCCAAAATGATGGGCACTTTTCGGCCTCATAGTCTAAAATGATGAAGTCAGCTGGCAAAATAATTTTATCAATCGTGATCAGCACATCCTTCACCTTACCTTCTGGATGAACCAGAGATCTGTCAGCCAATTGGAGAGTCACTGATGTAGGCACAAGTTGCCTCACATTTAATTGTCTGAAAATTGACAGTGGCATCAAATTTATGTTAGCCCACAAGTCACACAAAGCTTGCCCAATATAGAGTCCTCTTATGGAGCAAAGAATAGTGAAGATCCCAGGATCGCTCATCTTCGGTGGGATAATAGATTTGGAACTTTGCATTAATGCCACCGTGGCAAATTTTTCAGCACCTCTCTTCCTAGTTACCATGTCCTTCAGAAACTTGGCATAGGCAGACATTTCCTCAATCGCTTCACTGAAAAGAATGTTAACATGTAATTGCTTTAACATAGAGAAGAAGCATTGATACTGTACCTCTTCGTTTTTCTTCTTCCTTAGCCTCTGAGGGAAGGGTGGTAACTGAACTTTCATGGTTCCCATTTCATTAGGCTTCGAGGTCGACGCAACCTCAGGTTCCACTGTTTCATTTCCTCTTTCTTCTTCTTGCGTTACTGCAATCTCAGGCTCAATTGCGATGGAAGTTGTTCTACTATGCTTCTTCTTTTCTCCCTCCATAGTCTTTCCACTGCGCAATGTCACAACCGGACATTGCTTCTTACCCGATCCCTCTAGGTTGCGTGGAAGTTCGGTTGAACTTGGCAACGACTCTTGCGGTCTACTTTTCAGCTCACTCACAATCTGGCACATTTGCAATTCAAAATTGTGGATGGACGTAGCCTGACTTTAAAGCACTATCTCGTTTTTAGATATATTGCTTCAATAGGCTCTCTAGAGAAGATGATTGCGGTGGTTGTTGTGAGCTACTTGCTTGGTTGCTCTGTTGACCATTGTTGCGTTGGAAGAATCTTGGTGGCCCTTCTTTTTGCGCCACAGATTGAAAATTTTATTGTTGATTCTTCCAGGCAAAATTGGAGTGGTTTCTCCACCCGGGGTTATAAGCGTTTGAAAAGGGATTATTCTTTACAAAATATACAGACTGTGGATTTTGCGGGCAATCTTCCATCGCATGCCCATCACCGCAAGTTGCACACCTTGCGGTGTTTTCACTTATTGCGTTGATTTGCCGACCTTGCGGTGTCGTGCTGCTGATTGCCATTCCTTGGATCAAATTTATCATTGCGGTCATTTGGTTTTGTAATGAAACAATGGCACCATTATTTGCGTCAGAATCTTTAAGTCTCAATCTCTGGTCACTCTCTCTCCAGTCTTCATGGTTCTTGGAGATGTAGTCCAGGATATTCTTCGCCTCATCGTAAGTTTTGTCAAGCAGACCACCAGCGGCTTCCGCATTGGCAGCGGTATGCGAAGCGGGATTCAAACCATGATAGAAAATTTTCGTTTGAAGGTAGTCTGGTAACCCAAGCATCACTGAGCGATTCATCCATGTCTTTTTCAAAATTAGTAATAAGTTTTCTTTGTTATGCATTCTTGGTAGGTGGAAAATACTTCCTCATAAACTTCTCCACCACCTGCTTCTAAGAAGTGATCTCTCCTGGTTCGAGCGAATAAACCCATTTCTTAGCTTGATCACAGAGAGAAAATTGGAACAACGTTAGTCGAACTTCTTCAGTAGAGATTTTTGGGAACACAAAAGTATTGCAGATTTCAATAAAACTTCGGAGGTGAGCGTGTGGGTCCTCGCCATGCCTTCCTCCGAATTGACCTGCAGTCTGGATCATCTGCAGCATTACCGATTTCATCTCGAATCTGCTTCTGTCGAGGGCAGGCCTCATGATTCCCGGAGAGAAATCATAGAGGTTTGGCTATGCATAGTCCTTGATGAGCCTATTGCCATTGTTTGCCAATAGAATCAGATTCGCCATGACATTGTTATCATTTGGTGTTCCACCTCCAGGCTGCTCCGCCATCTCTTCTTTATCGAATTGTGGTTGCTGTTGGCGGTCTCTTAGTCTTCTTCGAAACATTCTCTCAATCTCTGGGTCGTAGTTCACCAGAGATTGAGAGTTCTGCAAAGAAATCACAAAAATTACCGTTAATAAAACTTGATGCTTTATTTTATTGAATGGAAATACGGATGATATGCGTTGATGGATTTGCGTTGTGCTCTCAAGTTTCCCCAGCGGAATTCAAGTGTAAATTCTTCTAAGTTTCCTGGTAAGTCCAGGGTCAAACATAGGGACTTGTGAAAATAATTTACGGTTGTAATTTTTATGAAGACTTGCGGTAACCAGGTAAATAAATAAAGTGTTTGGTTTGTTGATTGCATTGATTAAAGATAAATAACAAATGTGGCGGAGTTTGAAAAGAGTTGGTAAACGGGAAATGCGATGAATATGCGGTGAACGGGTTGAGAAAGGTTTTGGCTAACACTCCCTAGAATGCATTCATGCTTTGCGATCATGCAACATGCATACAATAGTAAACCACCTCTTGGCATGAATGCTACGGCTTCTAATATTAGAACACATGTAATATATATGCGATAAGTCTACAAGGTTTACACATAAACCTCTATTCCTATTTATGCGATGACGAAATGAAATCCACACAAATATGCGACCACATAATATCATACCTATTCCTAGGGTGCATTCGATGCAGTGTTGACATAGAGCTTATCTCTAAGTCCCTATCTCTTATTTATGCAAGCCTAATCTTACTCTTTCGAGTTCAGATTCTAACCCAGCTCTCTCGAGACATTAGGTTCTTTCTTTAGACTCTTTCTCGAGTAACTCTAAAAGGTATTTTGCACAGCATAAACAAGACAATCGCAAGCAATGGACTTCCTAGGTCATGTTAGCTTAGTTCTTCTCAACCCATTCAACTAGTTTAGCTATCCATGTGTATTAAGAGAGTGAGCAGATGTAGAAATAGAACTTCCATTGAATATATATGAAGATGATGTACAAATAACAATGCAAGTATAATAAAGAGCCTGGTAGCAATTTCTTGCTGCCAGGTATTTACACTGTTTCTACTCGTGCTCTAAAGATATTCTCGCTCTCGCGAGAGTCGCCCGCTCTCTGCTCTTACACCTCAAGGTTCTCTCTCGAGTTGCCCTGAGCGATCTCTGGCGCCACCACTCTTCTCTTGCTTCGCCTTAAATTATGAACAGAAGCAACTGGTTGTAAAAACGGTGAACTGGTTGTGAGCTCCTTTTCTGAAGAATGCACTTGGTATTTATAGAGCATCAATGTTGAAAGGCGGCTTCTCTCTCCTGGTCGTACAGATGGGACAACTTTAATTCCTGATTGACGTGCCGGGTAATTATCACCGATAAAGCTGAATGTACTTCGTGACCGTTATCGACTGTCATCTTAATTTGGATTCGACTGTCATCAGTTTTCTGTCCCATCGCTCTTAATTAGCGTTTTACCCAGATGCGCCCACTATGTTGTGCTATTGCGGCGATCCTTCTCGGATGAATTTTTGCGAGCACGATCAACGCAAAGTCTTGCGATGAAGTTGTGCTTGACCAATGAATTCCTATTATCGCAATTTTGTATTGCGTTAACGCATATTCTGCATAAAAATACAAAAATCAATAGTTCTAATGCGCTGAACGCATGCAACCGCAATATTATAGAATTTATGCTTAATGGACGCAATTTAACATATTTCATCAACGCAATCCAACATTGTTTAAGAACTTAGCACTATGATAACGTGCATTTCTGCCCGTTATCA
>NW_028326034.1:12500-20000 GCF_027475165.1 Benincasa hispida | reverse complement strand
CATCGCGTGAGGTACCAATGCAAGAACCGATCAATTCCAGCCGCTCGAAACACTTCTTCGGGGCACGTCAATGAAGAGGAGTCGACGTCGATAGTTCGATGCCCGAGCACCGACCCTGCCAACCCAAACTACCGGATCACCACTCACATGCCGTACGCCATCTGAGCCCGAACAACACTCGACTATCCGCACCCCTACCCTACAGCAAGTACGCAGAGTCGTCAAGCAAGGCCGAGCACGCAACGTCGTGCACGATCGAACAACTCTCTCTCACAACTCTCTAATTTCATTCCAATTTTTGCTTCGAGGCGACCCCTTCCATCGCATCAAACAAGGGAAAGACTGCAGGTCATCTCGTCTCGCGAGGGATAAGTCCTTCTAGACCATGCAAGCAACCACGTGCCTTCGCATCGTCCAAACAAGCCCATCCTTCTAGCTCAACTCAACCTCCCGCTATCTCTCTCCGTCCGACGCAAGGACGTGGACCTCCGACCACGTCCAAGCCCCAAGCATATGTTGGTATTATGTTGCACACTATGCTTGGAGCATGGACACGGCGACAGGGGTACCCCACGCCCCACCCATGCAGGCAGGTCGACCCCCCATATAGTGCATTCTGAACAATTTTTGGTCTGGCAGGCTTGCATATGCCAAGTGACGAGCTGTCACTCACTCAAAAAACTCAAGTTTAATAATGTCTCATGGCATGGACGTGATTGGACTATGATTAGGACACTCAAAGTAGTGTGCAACACAAGTTTCATAATTTTTTAAACAACCAATAATATTTTATGAATATTTTATTATTAAATATTAAAAAAAATAATTATATGGTTAGAGGTGGCAAAAAATTCTGATATCTTGTTACAATCATTTTTGTATGTTGTTTAGTTTGTAAAAAAAATTTGAGGTCAATCCAAGCATAGGAAAATGGATTTCACAAGTCATGGTTGGTGTATCCTAACATGCACAAGGTCGGTGTCAGTGGGCACGCGCTGTGTGGCTGTCCCAAGTCTTAGGTTGTCGCATTGTGTGAACATGATTGATCTTATATTTTGTAGACATTATTGTTTTATGTTTATGGTTTACCAACAAAAGATTCAAATAATCCTAACATTACAACGTAGAATTCATGTTTCATGGGTGTTACATTTCATGGCATGCACAAGGGTAGAGTCATGGCACGTAGAAGGTCGGCATCTCTGTGTTGTGTACCAACACTCTTTGAGCGAAAGAGTAATATTTTATTGGAATGATCATTCTATGATTGTTAGTGAACATCAAAAGTTAGTTGTACGTTGTCGTTTGGGTGTACAATATATGTGTTGCATGGATGGTCTAGATATTCAAGCTTAAGCATTATTAGACCGGGTGACACCATGGTTCTCTTCAACCATGTGCAACTACAAAGCCTCACTAGTTAATATACACTTTACCCAATGATTTATGAATCAATCCAATTTGAAGTTAGGCCTTTACAATATCTAATCTACTCCTTTCTTAATACATGCTAACCTCCATGGACAAACATAACCTTCATGTATCTTTGGGAAAAGGATTGATGTTGAGCGTTGGATGAGGGAGGAAGACACGTGGGGGATGGAGAGCATAGGGGTGATGCATGTCGTGCACAAATGCTAGTGTAAGGGTGGGCGGGTGGTCATCGGTGGGTATGGCGTGCAGGGTGGGTGGGCATGGCACATGTGCAAGGCGGGCATGACGTGTGCTCGAGGATGGGTTGAGTGGGCATGGGCTGCGCTCGCAAGGGGGGGCTGGGTGAGATTGGGCGACGATGGGTGGGGCTGAGTAGGTATGGGGCATGGCACGCCCGCGGGGTGGGGCTGAGTGGGCATGGGACGCGCACACAGGCGGCTGGGTGGGCGTGTTTGGGAATGGGGCGCTCGCACAGGTGGCTGGGTGGGCGTGCGGCGCGGGCACAGGCGAGCAGGGGAGCATGGCTGGGCGTGGGGCGCGCGCACGGGCGAGCAGTGTGATGGGCGTGGGGCGCGGGCACAGGCGAGCAGGGTGGGCGTGGGGCGCGCGCACGGGCGAGCAGGGTGGGCGTGGGGCGCGCGCACGGGCGGGCAGGATGGTGGGCGTGGGGCGCGCGCACGGGCGGGCAGGATGGTGGGCGTGGGGCGCGCGCGCACGGGCGAGCAGGGTGGTGGGCGTGGGGCGCGCGCGCCTGCACGGGGACAGTGGGGTGGACGTGGGGCGCGCGCTCGGGGACAGTGTCACTAACCTCCAAAGAGGTTTTTGATGTGCACCTGGGCGCCCACGCGCAAGCCTCAGCCACGAGCCTTGGCATGCACACGATCGCCCAACCCATATACTTGGGCATCCAAACACCACCGTCCCTTTTTCATCATAGACACCATGCCGACCCATCCACTCACCAACACTTAGCCTTATGTTTGTATGCTTCTGCTTAGCATATAACCTCTATGGAACTTGGAAGAAATAAATGGGTGTGTGTTGGGAGGGACGAATCGGAGCGACGAAGGGCTGAATCTCAGTGGATCGTGGCAGCAAGGCCACTCTGCCACTTACAATACCCTGTCGCGTATTTAAGTCGTCTGCAAAGGATTCTACCCATCGCTCGGTGGGAATTACGTTACTAGGCGGCCCCCGCAACTCATCCGTCACGAGGGCTTAGCCAACGACACGTGCCTTTGGGGGCCGGAAGGCCCCTACTGCTGGTCGGCAATCAAGCGATGGGCGCATGCGTCGCTTCTAGCCCGGATTCTGACATAGAGGCGTTCAGTCATAATCCAGAGCTCCGGTATGACTTAGTGTAACGGTCTATGCCTTGTCCTGGCGATGTTACCACCATGGCCCGGCAAGAGCCCAATCACATCCCCTGTCTAGCACTTACTTTGTTCCTTATTGTATTAGCTTAGTTAGCTTGCTTTCTTTACATTTTCATTGTAAGTGACCACTCGCCCTTTTGCATATGCAAGGGTGCCAGTTGGCTTTTTGTTCAGAATGCACTATATGGTGATAAGACTAACCATCATTTCCTCATACCCGGAGTAGTACTCTATAAAGCCGTTGTTGTTGCTTATTGCTTTCTAGTCTACTACAATCTTTCTTTCTTTATACACACTCTCAAAACTTCTTACGAAAACCTTTTCTCTAAACCCGTTTTCTAAAAACCATTTTCACTCGAACGGGATTGGAGGTTGCAAGAGGCACTCGGTGTGCCATCGGCAGTCCGTATTCGAGTTGGCTGGCTTGTTCGTGAGCGGGAACAAGTGCCGCACAATCGCTAAGAGAAGCTTACGAAAGAGCGATTGTGACAGTTGGTATCAGAGCCACGTTGGCTTATAGAGGGAAGATCAGTGATCATGTCGGCGACGAAGAACCTGAACAAGTCCCATGTGGACAGATTGGTAGAGATGGAGGAACAAATGCTCTACCTGAGAGAGGTCCCAGATAATGTTCGTTTCCTTGAGACTCGGCTACAAGAAGTTGCGGAGAAAGCCGATGGAATTGATGCGGTGGTAGGCCGCCTAGACGGATTACCCGTCAGAGAATTGATGATGAGGGTAGAGACCCTCGAGGCCAAAACAGTACGGTCTGGCAGCTTTGAACGAGGCGATAGCTCCTCGGGCTCTGTTGCCCACATAGAGGAGCGTGTGGAAGAGCTGGACAGCTCCCAAAAAGCAATACTTCAGATGGTAACCGATTTATCTGAAGACTTTCGATCGGCCCTGGATGTCGTCAGAGCCGAGATAGCGGATGTGAGTGCTAGGGTGAATGTCACCATCCGAGCGGTAGGGAACCAAGCCCCACCTGGGGGAGCAATGGCAGTGAGCCGAATAAAAATCCCAGAACCGAAACCCTTCTGTGGGGTGCGAGAAGCGAAAGCCCTGGAAAATTTCATCTTCGACCTTGAGCAATACTTCAAGGCGACGAACACAGTGACTGAAGAGTCGAAAGTCACAATAGCAACGATGCATCTAGTTGAAGATGCGAAACTGTGGTGGAGATCACGGTTTACAGACATACAGGAAGGACGCTGCACTATTGATACTTGGGATAAATTGAAACAAGAACTTCGTTCGCAGTTCTTCCCTGAAAACGTCGAAATCTTGGCTCGACGAAAACTCCGAGAGCTAAAGCAAACAGGTAACATCAGGGACTATGTAAAACAGTTTGCAGGACTCATGTTGGACATACGAGATATGTCTGAAAAGGACAAGGTCTTTTGCTTTGTGGAAGGGCTGAAACCGTGGGCAAAATCAAAACTATACGAACAGAGAGTACAGGATCTCCCCTCTGCCTACGCGGCAGCTGAACGGCTATACGACCTTAGCACTGACTCACAAGATGTGAGGAAACAATCAACTTCCTCCAATGGGGGAAACAGAAATAGTCGTTCCAGTCCTCTCAGACCTGGGGGAGGAGACAAGAACACAGGGGGGGACCGTAAATCGTCCCAATCGAGATCAGGAAACAATTGGCGGGGGCCACCACAACAGTATAACAATTACAATCGGCCCCTGTCTTGTTTCATATGTAGAGGGCCACACAGGGCGGGCGAATGTCCAAATCGAACTGCGTTCAATGCTTTTCAAGCCACATTAGCCTCTACCTCCGAAGACCAGGCTGTACTGGAGGAGACGGTAACCGAGCCAGCGGTTGAAATTGAGAATCCCAGGATGGGGGCATTGAAGTTCCTATCTGCACTCCAGAAGAATATGGGAAAGGCGACGGAGCCACTAGAGAAAGGTCTCATGTATGTAGACGCTTGGGTCAACCAAAGATCGGCCAAAACCACTATGGTTGACTCTGGGGCTACCCATAACTTCATGGCTGAAACGGAAGCTCGCCGCCTGAACTTGAATTGGGAAAGAGATGCAGGGAAGATGAAAGCTGTGAATTCTGCAGCCCTGCCAATTACGGGGATAGCGAAGAGAACTCCGGTGAAGTTAGGAGACTGGAAGGGCTTCGTTGACTTCGTAATTGTCAAGATGGATGATTTCGACGTGGTACTGGGGATGGAATTCCTGCTTGAACATAAAGTCATACCAATGCCCCTCGCCAAATGCTTGGTCATTACCGGATCTTCACCGACCGTAGTCCAAGCCAGTATTAAGCAGCCAAATGGGGTGAGAATGATCTCAGCCCTCCAATTGAAGAGGGGCCTGGCCCACGACGAACCCACGTCATGGCCATCCCGATAGAGTCGGTTGAGTCCACTGAAGAGGAGATCCCCCAAGACGTTCTATTTGTCTTGGAAGAGTATCGGGACGTCATGCCGAAAAGCCTGCCCAAGTCCTTACCCCCACGAAGGGGGATTGACCATGAGATTGAGTTGTTGCCAGGGGCAAAGCCGCCTGCCAAGAATGCATATCGGATGGCCCCGCCCGAATTGGCTGAGCTTCGGAAACAGTTAGACGAGTTGTTAGAGGCAGGATTTATTAGACCGGCAAAGGCTCCTTATGGAGCCCCAGTACTGTTCCAGAAGAAGAAGGATGGGAGCCTCCGGTTGTGCATCGACTATCGGGCCTTGAATAAGCTCACAGTCCGCAACAAATATCCCCTTCCTATCATCACTGACGTATTTGATCAGCTTCATGGTGCTAAGTATTTCTCGAAGCTGGACCTACGGTCTGGATATTATCAGGTTCGAATTGCTGAAGGAGACGAACCTAAGACGACTTGTGTCACGAGATACGGAGCCTTCGAATTCCTCGTGATGCCCTTTGGCCTCACTAATGCTCCAGCAACGTTCTGTACCCTAATGAACCAAGTGTTTCACGAATACCTCGACAAATTCGTCGTAGTGTATCTTGATGACATTGTGGTCTATAGTGCCTCGCTGGAGGACCATCGGCATCACCTCCAACTAGTCTTTGAAAAGTTGAGGAGAAATCAGTTGTATGTAAAGAGAGAGAAGTGCTCCTTTGCCCAAGGGCGCATAAATTTCCTCGGCCACGTGATTGAGTGTGGTCGGATTGGTATGGAAGAGGGCAAGGTGGCTGCAATTAGAGATTGGAGGGTACCATCATCCGTGACCGAATTACGATCCTTCCTCGGACTAGCCAACTACTATAGGCGGTTCGTAGAAGGATTCTCGAGAAGAACAGGGCCGTTAACCGAACTGTTGAAGAAGGATAGCCAATGGAGCTGGACTCCCGAATGTCAGGCCGCTTTTGAGGGCCTGAAGAAAGTGAGGATTGAGGGGCCGGTCCTCGGAATTGCCGACGTGACCAAGCCATTTGAAGTAGAGACTGATGCTTCTGACTTCGCGTTGGGCGGTGTTCTCCTCCAAGACGGACACCCCATCGCGTACGAGAGTAGAAAATTGAATGATGCCGAACGGAGGTATGCCGCCTCCGAGAAAGAGATGTTAGCAGTAGTTCACTGCTTGAGGGCCTGGAGACAGTATCTCTTGGGGGCCAAGTTCGTGGTCAAGACCGACAACAACTCCATTTGTCACTTCTTCAACCAACCGAAGTTGTCGTCGAAACAGGCACGGTGGCAGGAGTGTCTAGCGGAGTTCGACTTCCAGTTCGAACATAGATCCGGGAAAAGCAACCGAGCGGCTGATGCTCTTAGCCGAAAGAGTGAACATGCGGCCCTGTGCATGTTCGCCCACCTACAAGCAAGTACGTTGAGTGCAACGGTACGAGAAACTGTCAAAACTCACTTGACAAGTGACACAGCAGCACAGGCCATCTTACAGTTGGCCAGAGAAGGAAAGACACGCCAGTTCTGGGTGGAAGATGATCTACTATACACCAAAGGCAATCGCCTCTACATCCCCAGATCCGGGGAGTTACGAAGGTCGCTGATGAAGGAATGTCACGACACACCGTGGGCAGGACACAATGGTTGGCAGAGGACTTATGCCCTTCTGAAGCAAGGCTACTATTGGCCAAGTCTTCGAGACGATGTCATGCAATTTACCAAGACTTGCCTTGTCTGCCAACAAGATAAGGTTGAAAGGGCAAAATTAGCGGGTCTACTAGAACCCCTACCTGTGCCCTCTAGACCGTGGGAGAGTGTGTCTCTCGACTTCATCACCCATTTGCCCAAGGTAGGAGAGTTTGAATCGATCCTTGTTATCATCGACCGGTTCTCGAAATATGCCACGTTCGTTCCAACGCCGAAAATGTGCACAGCCGTGATGACTGCTCAGCTGTTCTTCAAGCACATTGTGAAATTATGGGGTGTCCCCATGAGCATTGTTAGCGACCGGGACGGAAGATTCACTGGGACATTCTGGACAGAATTGTTCAGAATATTGGGATCATCACTGAATATCTCTTCTAGCTATCATCCCCAAACTGACGGTCAAACGGAACGCTTCAACAGTATGCTCGAGGAATATTTGCGTCACTTTATCGACGCTAGACAGAAGAACTGGGTCCAATTGTTAGATGTGGCTCAGTTCAGCTTCAATAGCCAACAGAGTTCTGCGACCGGAAAAACGCCCTTCGAAGTGGTGTGCGGCAGACAGCCACTCATGCCACACTTGGTGGACCACCC
>NW_028326033.1:0-22189 GCF_027475165.1 Benincasa hispida | reverse complement strand
TTATATTAGCTAAGTACTTCTCAACCCATTCGATAGATTTAACTATTCATGCGTGTTTTACAGAGAGTGAACAGATGTAGATAAGAAAGTTCCATTTTATAGATAAATAATTGAAGTACAGAATGATAATGAAGAATAAGAATAAAAAGCCTGGTAGCAATTTCTTGCTTCCCAAGGCTTTTTCACTGTTCTTCGCTACTCTGTTCAAAAGATAATCTTGTTCTCGCAAGCGTCGGCCCTCTCTCTGTTGTTCCATGCCCCTGGGTTCTCTCTCGAGCTGACCAGGACGATCTTCCAGCGTCTTTTCCCTTCTCTCGCTTCCGCCTTTTAATTAGGAAAACTAAGAACTCTAAGACTGGGCGAACTAACTAACTATCCTCTTCATTGAAGATGGCCTTTGGTATTTATAGAGCTTCAGGGTGAAAAGCTTCTTCTCTTTTATGATTGCACTGATGGGATGGCATTAATTCCCTGTTTGATGCGCCAAATAATTGTCTCCGAAAAGTTGAGTGTACTTGCTATAGTAGGTTGTTAACGGCTTGTCAACTTAATTCGGAATCGACCGTCATCAACTTTCTATTCCATCGTGATTTATTAATCTTTCACCCAGATGCGCCCATCTTGATAAACCATCTCTATGGGGCATCTTCTTGAGCAGATTTTCAAACGCAAACGATTGCATAGCCTTGGGTCACAATCTCTTATGTGTTCGGACGTTAATTTCTTCAGATCGCATTTCTGCCTTGCGTCAACGCATTTTCTGCACGAAAATACATAAGTTAGCTGTTTTAATGCGATGGACGCATGCGATCGCAATGTTGTGAACTTAATGCTTTTGGACGCAATATTGTATATTTTTACCAATGCAATCCTGCATTGTTTTATAACTTTGCGCTGTAATAACGTGCATTTCTACCTGTTATCACACCCTTAAATTTAAACAATGCTTGTCCTCAAGCATAAGCTAAAGATTTCCTTTAGAAAGTCGACCGCCTTCTCTTTCCTAGATTTCTCAAGGATGCCTTATTCAAATCCTATGCACCAAAATCTCCTTAATTCTTATCCAGGTCTCTTCTTAAAATATTTCTAAATTTTAGGGACCGCAAGTTTAACCTTCAAAAAGACTTTACTGGATTCCAGGGCATCGCATGATTTATTTAAAAGAAAAACTATTTTTTTCATTGGGGTGTTTTCAAATGATTTATATCCTTGCATATTTTAGACTTTTTTTTTCCTATGACCTTGCACTGACCCAAGTGCCTAGCCTTTGTTTTGGTTTGTCCCCACGTGTGTCATGCGGACATCCAACTACGAGCAAGGCGCTCTTACTCGGTCTAACCTCATGCCTATTTGGTAGTAGAGTTGCAATCATTTATTTATGTGTTGATCACGATTCCTACCTTCGTTTTGGCTTGCCCCCATGTCTGTCATGCGGACATCCAACTACGAGTAGGATCCGATCGCAACTTTACAATTATTTTTTTTATTTTTTTATTTTTTTTCTAGACTAAAAATAGCAAGGTCGAAAAATGAATATCGCACCCCCAAATTTAAAATGCGGCAATATCCTCATTGCTAAAAGTTTAAAAGAAGTCATGCGATGCTCTTAGGAAGTCTTGTAAAGGTCAGTTTGAAAGAAAGCTAGTAGACCACTAACTTCTAGAAATATTTTATGAGTTGACTATCCTAAAATTAAGTTGATTCTAGTGTATAAAAAAAAAAAAATAGAAGCATGCGTTTCATCATTGAAATCATAATTGGCAAAGAAAAATCATGCGGTGACTTACTAAATTAAACAATATTAAATGATTGCGTCAACTAAAAAGGATGAGATGATAAAAAATTTTAGAGCTAAAATGCAATACGATAGTGCAACATTTGAAAAAAACGAAGTCAATGAGAGATACAACCCCCAAATTTGCGCTGTCGCCTGCATTATTTTTGTACGCATCCTGCTTTGCGGCGAACTGCTTTCTTTGATTGCGGTGACGAAATAAAGTAATTGCGTCTTCGTGAAGCACCTTCGCAATCATTCACCTCGATCGTTGCAAAGAAAACATTGAGAGGGTCAAATAACAATAAAACAAAGTTAACAAAACGCCATTATTATTATTATTATTATTATTTAAGCAACAGATAACGAAATGACAATACTGAAAGGGGATAGAGACGAGTTCATGAATTCAGGATTTCAACGGATACTTCACAAAAATTGCGTCCCTGATGAATTTGAATCGCATGATTGTGCAGTGACCCCCCACTTCTTTTTCATTCAGGGTTTCTCAGTTGTACGGAGGCGACCTTGCGATGCTAGTCTTCTCCGCGATATATTTTCACTCGTTGCCCATTAACCTTGAATATGTTGGTTCCGTCGTCATTGGATAACTCAACCGCGCCATGCGGGAATACCTCTCTGACTATGAAGGGTCCGGACCAACGTGACTTTAATTTCCCAAGGAAGAGTCGTAGCCGTGAATTAAATAGTAAGACCTTTTGCCCGACTTGGAGATTCTTTCCGCATAATTGTTTGTCGTGCCAGCACTTTTCATGCTCTTTGTAGATCTTTATGTTCTCGTATGCGTGAGTTGTCCATTCCTCCAACTCAACCAATTGAAGTTTTCTTGCTTCCCCTGTGGCCTTTAAGTCAAAGTTTAGCTTTTTCACTGCCCACAGTGCTTTATGCTCCAGCGCGAGTGATAAATGATATGCCTTGCCAAATATCAATGCATATGGGGACATGCCTATAGGTGTCTTATAGGCAGTCCTGTATGCCCACAGCGCATCTTCCAGCTTTGTTGCCCAATCTGTTCGTGAAGGCTTCACCACCTTCTCTAGTATCAACTTGATCTCACGGTTGGACACTTCAGCTTGACCATTTGTCTGTGGATGGTATGCGGTGGCCACTTTTATGGGGGATATTATATTTGCGCAGCAATTCTTTGACAGTGTGATTGACAAAATAGGAGCCCTTGTCATTTATGATGGCACATGGGGTGCCAAAATGAGTGAAAATATTTTTCTTTAGGAATTTGTGACTACCGCCACATCACTTGTGGTACATGCTACCACTTCTACCCACTTGGAAACGTAGTTGACGGCTAACAAAATATATTTGTGACCATTCGTTGGTAGGAATGGTCCTATAAAATCAATGCCACAGACGTCGAACAATTCTAGTTCTAAAATGATGTTAATGGGCATCGAATGTTTCCATCAAATACTACCTTTGTGTTGGCACCAGTCTCACTTCATCACATAGTCTCTTGAATCCTTGAATAGTGTTGGCCAATAGTACCCACTTTGTAATACTTTCACGGTTGTGCGTTGGCCACCAAAGTGCCCTCCATATGAGTCACGACATTGTGATAATATGCGTTGGTGAGCAGCATCTGGTACACACAAGCGCAGAATCTAGTCTAACCCCCTCTTATAAATATTTGGCTCATCCCAATAATATGATCTGCATTCATGACTGAGCCGCCTCTTTTGGAGGTCGGTATAATCTTCGGGAAATTGTTCGTAAACTAGATAATTTACCACGTCTGCGTACGATGTCAATTCTTCAATCTGCAATAGTTGCTCGTCTGGGAACGTTGCGCTCACCTCTGACTAATTGCAGTCAATCTCTTGATTTTCTAATCTGGATAAATGGTCCGCAACTTGGTTCTCCTTCCCTTTGTGATCAAATATTTTATCGTCGAATGGTCAGTGTGGATAAGTACTTTTGTTCCCAGCAAATATGCTCTAAATTTCTCCAACGCAAATATTACCACAAGAAATTCTTTTTCTGTAGTGGTGTAGTTTGTTTGAGCAGGATTTAGGGTTTTACTCGCATATGCGATGGGATGTAGTATTGTTTTGCTCTTCTGCGCCGCACTGCTCCCATCGCATAACCGCTTGCATCGCACATTAATTCAAAGGGCAGTGTCCAGTCTGGTGTGATCAACACAAGTGTGGTCGTTAATGCGTTCTTCAAAATCATGAATCCGTTGAGGCATTTGTCATCGAAGTCAAACTTTATATCTGCCTCCATCAACGCACTCAGTGGTCGTGCAATCTTTGAAGTCTTTGACAAAATGTTTGTAAAATCCAACATGTACCAAGAAGCTCCTGACAACCTTTACACTCACTGGAGGTGGGAGCTTTTCAATCCCCTCAATTTTTGCCTTGTCCACCTCCAACCCATCCTTGGAGACCTTGTGCCCAAGCACAATGCCCTCTTTCACCATGAAATGGAATTTTTCCCAATTAAGCATGAGGTTCATCTCCTCAAATCTCTTCAATATCTTCTCCATGTTGTCAAGACAGACTTCGTATGTGTGCCCATACACAGAGAAGTTATCCATGATTATTTCTTCAGAGTCTTTGAGAAATTTCGAAAAGATGGCCATCATACACCTTTGGAAACTACGCGGCACATTGCAGAGGCCGAACGACATGCGTCGAAACACAAATGTTCCAAACGGGCAAAAGAATGTGGTTTTCCTTGATCTTCAGGAGTGATCATGATCTGGTTGTAACCGGCATACCCATCCAAGAAGCAGTAGAAGTCATTTCTAGCTAGACGATCCAACATTTGGTCAATAAAAGGTAAAGGGAAATGATTTTTCTTTTTTTCCGCATTTAGTTTGTGATAGTCCATGCAAATCCGCCATCCGGTGATGGTCTTTTGTGGTATCAGCTCGTTATTTGCGTTAGGGACTACCGTCATCCCTCCTTTCTTCTACACACATTGCACGAGGCTGACCTATGTGCTGTCTGCTATTGGATAGATGATGCCCGCATCTAACCACTTGATTATCTCCTTCTTTACGACCTCCTTCATCGTAGGGTTGAGTCTGCGCTGATATTCGATCAATACTTTTTTATTTTCTTCGAGAAGAATTCTATGCATATAGTATACGTGGCTAATTCCTCTAATGTCTGCGAGCGTCCAACCAATTGCATTCACATACTTTCTTAGAATGCCTAGCAGCATATTTTCTTGGTCTTCATTAAGTGTGGAGGAAATGATTACCGGTAGTTTTCATTCTACCCCAGAAATACATACTTCAAGTGGTTAGGAAGGGTTTTCAGTTCTACTATTGGTGGTTGTTCAAAGGACGATTTTGTTATTTTTCTTTCTTCATTCACTGTCAGATTGTCTTCTTTGGATGCGATCACCTCATCTTCCTTGTTTGTTTTTTCTGTGATCACATTGCATGCTATAATGGATGTGATCGCATCCTCATCATCATTTTCATCTTCAAGCTTCTCTTCGTCATTCAAACTCTATTCATCGTCGGATTCATTAAGGTCTTCTTCATCAGGATATTTCATGGCTTGGATAATGTCAAACCTGAGCTTCTATCCATTCACGCATTCTCTTTCTTAGATTTATCAATGATGCCTTATTCAAATCCTTTACACCAAAATTTCCTTAATTCTGATCCAGATCTCTTCTTAAAATATTTCTAAAATCTAGGGACTGCAAGTTTAACATTCAAAAATGCTTTACTAGATTCTAGGACATCGCATGATTTATTTCAAAAAAAAACTTTTTCACTACAGTGTTAAATGATTTTTATCCTTGCGTATTTTAGACATTTTTTTTTTGTTTTATTTCTAACCTTGCGCTGATCCAAGTGTCTTGCCTTCGTTTTGGCTTGCCCCCATGTGTATCATGCGGACATCCAACTACGAGCAAGGCGCTCTTTATCAGGCTAAATTCATGTCGATTTGGCAGTGAAGTTGCGGTTATTTATTTATGTGTTGATCACAATTCCTACCTTCGTTTTGGTTTGCCCCCATGTGTGTCATGCGGATATCCAACTACGAGTAGGATTCGATCGCAACGTTATGACTCTTTTTTTTCTTATAAATAAGGCTAACAATAGCAAAGTCGAAAGTAAATACCGTACCCCCAAATTTAAAATGCGGCAATGTCCTCATTGCCAAAAGATTGAAGGACATCATGCGATGTTCTTAAAAAGTTTCGTAAAGGATCGGTTTGAAAGAAAGCTAGCAGACTACTAACTTCTAGAAATATTTCGTGAAGTGACTATCCTAAAATTAAGTTGACTCTAATGTATACGAAAAAATAGAAGCATGTGTTTCATCATTGAAATCATAATCGGCAAAGAGAAATCATGCAGTGACTTACTAAATTGATCAATGTTAAATGATTGTGTCAACCAAAGAGGATGTAGTGATAATTTTCAAACTTAAAATGTGATGCGATAATGAAATTTGGAATAAAGTCAAGGAAAGATACAACCCCCAAATTTGCGTTGTTTCCCGCATTATTTGTTAACGCATCCTACTTTGTAGCGATTTACTTTCTTTGGATTGCGGTGACAAAATAAAGCAGTTTCATTTTCGTGTAGCGCCTCCGCAATCGTTCACCTCGATCGTTGCAAGAAAAACATTGAGAGGGTCAAATAATATTAAAAAACCAGAGTTAACAAAATCTCTTACCGCAATCGTTCAACACTATCGCATTTTTTTTCAGATGATATAAAGACAAAGATACGATAGCAATTAAAAGATATGTGGTAAAAGTTCATGAAGCAGTGGTACAAAAAGGAAATTTCAAAAGGAATGCGTCCCTGATGAGTTTGAGTTGCATAGTAACTCAGGGACTGCTTATTTTAGGTTGGACTTTTTACGTTCACGGTGGCTTTTTCTTCTTTGCTTGGTCCTCTAGAATCTTGACTGCTTTAATCTAGAGCTTTTCCCCGTTAATGTTCATCACAATCTCCCCCTTGGGCACAACAATTTGAGCGCGGCCGACCGAGAGGAATGATCATCCCAATATGATGGGCGCATCTTTGTTCGCTTTGTAATCCAAAATTACGAAGTCTGCCGGCAAGATGAGTTTATCCATTGAGATTGCAACATCTGTCAACTCTCCCTCAGGATGTATTCGGGATCTGTCTGCAAACAGGAGAGTCTCCATCGTGGGCGTGAGTTTGCCCATATTCAATCATTTGAAGATTGATAGCGGCATTACATTTATACTCGCCTCAAGATCGCATAGTGCTTGACCACTGTAGACTCCTCTAATTGAGCATGGTATCGTGAAGATTCTTGGTTCACACATTTTTGGTGGGATCATGGCATTTTGCGTTACTGCCACTATCGCAACCTTTTCTTCATCATTCTGTTTCTTTTTCAATCATTGCGGGAATGGTGGTAGTTGGGCTTAATCTATTTCATGATCTAGAGGCCTGAGAGTGGATGCAACATCTGGGTTCATCTTATCGGGCCCTCTTGAATTACAAGTCAATGGGTCCTCGGTTGTTACCACATTTAAGTTGGTCCTGATGGGTTCCTTCTCTACATCTGCAGTCATTTTTTCGTTTAGCAAGGAGACTACTAAGCATTGTTCCTTCTCTATACCCCCAGTGTTGCGAGGGAGCTCAGTTGAGCTGGGCAAAGCTCCTCGCGATCTATTTTTGAGCTCGCCCGTAATCTGTCCTAGTTGAATTTCGATATTTCGGATGGTCGATGCTGATTTTGAAGCACTAATTCATTTTTCTCAATATACTACTTCAACAAGCTCTTTAAGGATGGAAATTGTGGTGTTTGGGAACTGCTAGCTTGGTTATACGTTGGATCGTTGGTTCGCGGGAAAATTTTGGGTAGCCCTTCTTTTTGCGCCAATGGTTGAAAGCTTTGTTGGTCATTCTCCCACATGAAATTGGGGTGGTTTCTCTACCCGGGGTTGTATGTGTCGAAATAAGGGTTGTTCTTTATGCAGCATACTAACTGAGGATTTCCTGGGCATTCTTCCATCAGATGAGCGTCTCCATAGATTACATAATTTGCGGTCGTTTGAGCAATTACATTGACCTGCCCTTTTTTCGCTCTCGTACTATTAATTGCGATGCCTTGTATCAAACTCATCATCACAGTCATTTGGTTCTGAAGGGATGCGATGGCCTCGTTGTTCACGTCAATATCTTTAATTCTTAATCTTTGATCACTTTCTCTCCAGTCCTCGTGATTTTTTGAAATGCAATCAAGGATATTCTTGGCCTTCTCATATGTTTTATCTAGCAGATCTCCAGCTGCTACCGCATTGGCAGCAGTCTGTGAAGCAGGGTTCGGTCTTTGGTAAAAATCTCCATCTGTAAGCAGTCTGGTAATCCGTTGTGTGGACAGTCCCTTATCAGCCTCTTAAACCTCACCCAAGCATCATTGAGCGATTCGTTCATGTCCTGTTCAAAATTGGTTATTAATTTCCTTCTTCTGACATTCTCAGTTGGTGGGAAATATTTCTTCATAAACTTCTCTACTACTTGTTCCCAGGAAGTGATCTCCCCCAGTTCGAGAGAGTACGCCCATTTTCGTGCCTGATCACACAGAGAAAGTGTTGCAAATTTCTATGAAGCTCCGGAAGTGGCCGTGCGGGTCCTCGCCACGCCTTCCTCCAAACTGTCCAGCAGTCTGGATCATCTGTAACATCACCGTTTTCATTTCGAATCGAGATCTATCAAGGGTAGGCCTCATGATTCCTGGGGAGAAATCATAGAGGTTTGTCGATGCATAATCTCAAATGAGCCTATTGCGGTCGTTTGCTAGTAGGATTGGATTCACCATGACATTTTTTTTCATTTGGTGCTCTATTTTCCAGGCTGCTCCACCATGTCGTCTTTATCTGATTGTTGTTGTTGGCGTCTATCTCTCAATCTTCGTCAAAACGTTCTCTCAATCTCTGGGTAATAATTTGCCAGAGATTAAGAGCTGCAAAGAAATCAGAAAAATTACCGTTAGCACACTGAATTGCCGAAGTCTCCGGCAACAGTGCCAAAAACTTGATGCGTTATTTTATGCGATGAAATTAATGAAAGGAATTGCACTGATGGAAATGCATTATGCAACAAGTTTTCTCAGCAGAATCCAAGTATAAATCTTACTGAGTTTCCTGGTGAATCCAGGGTCGAACTCAGGGACTAAGAAAACAGTATGCGGTGATAATTTTTAAGAAGACTTTGCGGTAACCAATAATTCAAAGAGTTGTTTGAGTTCTTGTTTATGGTATAAAAAGTATGTGGCGGATTTGAGAAAATGGTTGATTATGCAGCAGATACACTGAGTATGTGGAGGAACGGGTTGAAAAGGTCTTTAGCTAGCATTTCTCGAGGATGCATTCAAACTATGCGGTCATGCTACACTCATGCGACAGCAAATCATTTTCCAATGCAAATGCGGTGCTCCTAATTCTAGGACACATGCAATGAATGCAAAATGTCCATAGAGCTTATTCCTAAATCTTTACTTTTTGCATATGCGATGATGCGTGATGCATACAAGGACAAGGTGACCGCATACAATCATAACCTATCTCTAGGATGCATGCGATGTATTAATAGCAAACAGTGCTTATTCCTAAGCTCCTATCTCTTGATTATGTGTTCTCATCTGACTCTCCCGTGCCTAGATTCTAACCTAACTTTTCCAAGCCTAGATTCTATCCTTAGACTACCCTCCCGAGTATCTGTAATGGACGAATGACACATACATAATACATGATAATCACATAAAATAAAGATCCCCAGTTATGCTAGCTAAGTGCTTCTCAACCCATTCGACAAATTTAGCTACTCATGCGTAACAAACAGAGAGTGAACAGATATAAAGAAGTAAATTCCATTTTTATAGATAAGTTCAAAGTACAAAATGACAATGGAAGATAAGGATAGAGAGCCTGGTAACAATCCCTTGCTTCCCAAGGCTTTTACACTGTCAACTCTATTCTATTCAAAAGATGTTTCCGCTTCCGTAGGAGTTGGCCCTCTCTCTAATCTCGATGCTTCTGAACTAAAAGAAAACTAAGAACAAGGTTACTTCTATCTAAGGGAAAATTATCTAACTTTCTGAACTCGACTAAGCGACTAACTAACTAGCTAACTAACTCTTTTACTGAAGGTTGCCTCTGTTATTTATAGAGCTTCGGGTGAAAGACTTCTTATCTCTTATGACTACACTAATGAGACGACATTAATTCTCTATCTGATGCGCCGAATATTTGTCACCGAAAAGTTGAGTGTACTTGCTACAGTAGTTCGTTAGTGGCTTGTCAACTTAATTCGGAATCGACCGTCATCAGCATTCTATCCCATCGTGATATTATGCTTTTCACCCAGATGCACCCACCAAGTTGCGCCGGCTCTATGCAGCGACCTTCTTGAGCAGATATTTGTGAGTGCAAAACACTGCATAGCCTTGCAGTAACGCGATCTTACGATGCGCTCGACCGTTGCTTTCATGTGACCGCATTTTACGCCTTGCATCAACGCATATTCTGCACAAAAATACAAAAGATAATTGTTTTAATGCGATGAATGCATGCAACTGCAATATTGTGAACTTAATGCTTTTTGGACGTAATCTTAAATATTTTATCAACGCAAACCTGCACTGTTTAATAACTTAGCACTGTAGTAACGTGCATTTCTACCCGTTATCAGATATCGTGACTAAAGAGTTTAATCAGTCATTCACGTACCGTTGGAGCTTCTAACTACAGGTCCATAAGGTCCCCTTGGTAGCTCAATGGATTCAAGTTGAGAATCAGTTCTTGGTGTTAGTTTGAAGTGTTCAAATTGACAAGAGAAAATTTTATTATATATGAAATAATCGGTGTGATGTATGAGATACATCAAGTGGAGGTTTAATATAAATATGATTTACATTAATTACCATAAGAAAGAAAAAGAACTATGGTTTATATGTTTCATGAGATGAAATATTAAAACTATAGGTTATAAATATAATATGGTAAGTTGGTTATTATATTTATTTATATTAATATTAATTATTTGATAATTATCTCTTTTTCTCTAATAACCAATTGAGTGGGAGGTTATTGGTGGTTTTATGGTAACCGTGAGATAAAAAGAAAAATATTTTCCTAAAATTAAGAGTTACTTAATTCGGAAAGAATCTCACAGAGATGTTGTCAAGTGAAATTGCTTCACTAAACGATAGCTCAGAGAGAGACTAAACGATTGTGGAGTGTCACTATATGATAGTTCACTCAGCTGGTCGTAGCAAAACGATCGCAAGTATTGTCTATACGATAGGCTGCCTTTTCTACACGATTGAGCATTTGTCTATACGATAGAAACTTCTCATCTCCCTCTTGCTCAATCATCTACATGATTGTTGTTCCTCCAATCTCTTCCTCTAACCAAGTTCATATAGAGCCCACAACTCCTAGATTCTCACATCGAGAATACCAAGGTAACCATTGTGGTGGTGTCCTCATTCAACTCGATTGAGTTCGAGGTTTTGTAGGCCCTTCATTGTGTGTTCGCATTGTTCATGTGGTAGTTGTTATTGATCATGCTGTGTTGTGGTCGTTGTGTTCGAGCGTTCGTGCATTTCTGTCTTGGAGATTGTTCGAGCATTCGTGATCGAGGGAGTTTGAAGAATGAGTCTTCAAAGGTATGTATATTCTATCCCTTTTTCTCATCAAAAGCATGCTATAATTTCGTATTGTGCATGACCTATTAGTTTCCATTTCTTGTACTGTAATTGTGTATGTTCAATTTCGAATGGAATTTGGAATGATGATTTCACTGCTCATGGACATCCTTATGTCTGATTTCCTTCAATTGGTATCAGAACAACCTGGCTCTTATATAGTCATGGTTGGTTTTCTACATTACGTTTAAGTGTTAAATACGTTTGTGGATGGATATTGCTGAATGTTTACGAGTTTATTGCCTCTGTTGAAAGCTTTCTTTAAAGTTACAAAGTGTTAATTTGTAAAGGCCCCTATGTTTTTGGGCATAATTAACAAGCAATGAGTCTGTAATTCAAAGTGTTTGAGTTGGTTGAGTAGTTTGTGATGAAGTTTTGAACCATGGAGATGCGATTCTCATCGAAGAAGAAGACCAAGGGTGTTGGTTGTATCGTGTAGCCTAAGGTAAACGATCGTTGGAATTTAGCTAAATGACCATGTAGATTTTTCTACACGATCGTATAGTATTTACTAAACGATTGTTTAGCTAATGCTAAATGATGGGGTAAAGCGTTTGCTCTATAGTGTATCGTTGGTTGCCCAATCGTATGGACATTGGAAGTAACGATTGAGTGGGAGCATTTGATGCTCATCGTTTAATAAAAGGCGCACGCACTAAACGATTGTGTAGTTATCATGCCTCATCGCATAGTTACTGACTACACGATTACCCGGTATACAATACCTCGCGCTTGCTCAACGATCATTTAGACGATTGTGTTTCACCGCATCGTTGTTGCTTAGCTGATCGTTTAAGGCTTGTGTTGTAGGTTGCGCGCTGCACGATCGCGTGCCTCATGCTTTATTGCATAGTAAAGGTACACGATCGTTTAGCTCAGGAAGCATAGGTAAACGATTGAGTAAAGCATTTACTCTTTCGTGTAGGCGATCACAAGGAGTTTGGTACACGATTAGTGGAGACATGTTCCTTCGCCCAGACGGTTCAAGACCCGGTTCACCTATTTGAACTTAAGACTCTTTGCTATTTGTAATAGTTAGCTTTGTTTTTGAGGATTTGAAGTAAATTATCTCGGTTCATCAAATTTTGCTCAATGTACATGTGATGTGTTTATATGCCATAGTGTATGACATATAGAGTTGAAGGTTATGAAATTATTCATGCACCGTGTATTATAAATGTTATAATATGGCATGATGAAATTACAAGAGAGCATGTGTATGTGGTGACATGAAATTGTTTATAGTTTATGCACACTACTCCTAAATATGCGTTGTTAATCATATGCTTGTAGTATGCGATAGAGTAATGCATGTCACAAGTTTCCTTGCACTGAAACCAAGTATAATTTCAACATAAGTTTCTCAGAATAATCCGAGGTCGAACCCAGGGATTGCTTTCGTTAATAAAGCAATGCGTGATACATGCGACCAGTTTTTACAATTAATAAAGAATTGGTTTATACAGGAATCTAAAGTGCGATGAAAATAAAATTGCGTTAATAAAATAAAGTTGCATTGAAAATAAAATCCTAAACTAAGATGATATAAGATACAAGATACATGATATAAGATACAAGATAAAATCCTAAACTAAGATGATATAAGATACAATGTGGTATGCGATGACAAGTCTTTATGGATGAATCAGAAATAGAAAGAGTAATTAGTAAAAACAACGCAAGTTTGTTAATTATGTTAAAGATGCAACTAAGGTTCCGCTTTCCCTTGGCGTACACCTCTCAGTGATCAGCCACGTTCCCATATTTCCATCTCTGGAAGTACTTCTCGCTTTAGTTAACGCATTCTTCCAACCCTCTCTCGATAGATGGAATAGCATCTTCACTTCTGCTCTCACAGGTGAAGATGTCATCGAGCATGCTTTAGCTAAACATAATTATTTCCTTAACACAAATTAATTTACTTGCTTAATTCTTACTAATTACCTAGGGAATTAGGAAAGCGTCATGGAGAAAATGGATTATGGATGAACAAAAATAGACAGAGAGATGATAATGGTGATGATCATAACAAATAATACTAAGATTAAGCGTTTGATACATGGTATGAATGATAGAGTAAATAAGATGAATAAAAGTGATGAAATAAAGATTTAGAGACAAATACAGAAGGAGTTTCAACGTCTTGACACAGATCGGAACGGAGGTTATGCTTGCCGGCGTGTGGAAGTAATGGAAAGAAGAGCTTCCCTCTTAAGCTTGCTCTTCTGGTAGAAGTGACCTTCGTATAGAGCTTCAATGGCAAGGATTGGAATGATTCTTTGCCCGGAGACTCATCTCTTGGCCTTGTCTCGTGATTCTTCCTGGATCTACTCTGGAAGTCGCTCAGACCAGTCTCTCTCTCAGATCAGTATATACACGTTTATATGTATTCAAGTATACCTTTTAGTGAATTTGCAGAAGCTATTTATAGGCGAAGCTTGGCTCTTTGACTTTGTGGTCCCCACTATATGGTTATGGTAGTTTCTGAAATGGTGGAGTGAATATTCATTCTGTTACACAATCAACCCGTCAGAAATGCACAACCGAAAGCTGTACATGTGTCAGAATCTTCCGCAAATGCATTGCTCTTTACATCTTCGATCGATCACCGCATGCGAAATTGATTTTAATTACCGCATGCGGTTGAGATTGCGTTGATCGCAAAGCTCTTGATTGATTGTCGCCTGCGCCGTCATTGTGTTGATCATCTCTTCATTCTTGAATGATGGGTACAATGCGACGTAGATGCATTGTTCACTTTATCTTTGAGCCATGAACGCATGTGATGACTGATTTCCTACAAAACATAAATTGAAACACTCTATTCTACCATCGCAACAGTGTTAGTGGGTGTATTGACAACATTTTATAATTTTTGCATTTCTTTGCCAATTTCTATACTATCAATGCAACTTTTATTTCTTTTAGCCGCATTATCTAAATAAAACAGTATAAATAACTTGTATTTCTATAAGTTATCACACCCCCAAATTTAGATATATGCTTGTCCTTAAGCATATCTTCACTAAAGCAATATTGTTTAGTTCTTATCCTAAATTTTGCGTCGATTGGTTACTCTGAATGCTCCACCTAGGCAACATCACTTAACAACGCAATTTCCTTCTATTCTTGATAATTCGTAAACAAGCCCTACTTTATTTTTTTTTTATACAACAAATCTCTATTCAAAAATCCCTTTCTTGTTTTGAAAAGAATGTTTACCTCTTCATGCAAAAACAACTTGATATGACTTCAACGCGGTGGTCAGGTTGCGTCATTCTATTAGAGACTGTTGATCATGGTTACACCCTTCATTTTGGCTTGTTCCCATGGGTGTCATGCGAACATCTAACTATGATTGTGTGTCAATCTCAACTTCAACTCTTGTTTTTCAGCTAAGTTTAACTTTTGCTGGCTAGAGGAGTTGTCTCTTATACTTTTATTCTTTTTTCTCTCAATTTTTTTTTTCTTTTTATATTGCATCGTTATTGGAAACCCACCTTCGTTTTGGCTTGCTCCCACAGGTGTCGTGCGAACATCCAACTGCGAGCAGGTCCCTTTCATGACTTAACTCTTATCAGGTTGGGATATTGTTGGAATTTCCCTTGCGCTGACATTGGAGTTTTGTATGAAATTTATTTTCCTTTTTTTTTTTATAATGAACGCATTTTCTAATGACCGCATCCACTTAGTCGCATCTGCTCAGACCTTCCCCACCCCCAAATTTAGAGATGCGCAAGGTTCTCATTGCGTTGTTTTTGGAAAAAATAGACAAACACTTAGTAAAAAAATTTGAAAAGAAGGTTTGAGCAGAATTTTGAAGGATATAAGGTATAGCAGTGCTATTGCTACGAATTATCTAAGTGTTATTCAGAAAATACAAAGTGTGAAAAATGTTTCTAAGGGTATGCATATAATTCATCATGGCAGCACAATTAATAACGCAAGATAAAAGATAAAGAACATCGCAATAATTGACAAAGGATGATAAAGAAGAGGCTAACGCATACAGAAAGAATTGTTACTCAGGTGTCTTATAAAATTAACCAATTATCAAAGGGAATTACAAATAACGCATACAAAAATTGTAGGCATGTCAAAGAATCAAAGAATTAGCTTCTATACATAGAAAAATAATGAATGAAATATATCTCTTTGTATTTTTTTTCATTCAGAAGGGTGCTGATTAAAAAGTAACACCAGCTTCCCATAAACGCAAATGTATTTGGCAAAAAAGGAAGGGGAGGGCAACAATACATGTATTCTCGCAGCACACCCCTTAACTCAATGCATTTCTGGAGGACGAGCGCACGATACTTCTACCAGTGCAACACTACCTCAACATAGTGCGTTTTCGCTAAGGACGGGCTAACAATACATACGAGCGCAACACACCCCTCAACGCAATGCATTTGGGTAGAATGGACGCAAAGTGTATCTTGTTATCACAAAATGCACCCATCATCGCCTTGCATACCAATTTTTATTTTTCCTTTTTAATTCATCAATAATGCAAGTCAGGAAGACTTTGCGGTGTTTTATTCAGTCATTCACAGAAATTTTAAGAACAACGCTACTAATGCATACAAACTAAAGAATTTAACACGACATAGAAATACACGATTAAATTGAAGGTAAATTCATAAGCATTAAAGGCTAATTCTAATAAGCAGTAAATAACGCAATTTAGAAAGCAGTAAATGAAAGCTATAAAGAAAGCAATTAAACATAGATATGAGGATGCTAATTGAAAGAGGTTTGTCAGAGTTGCCGCAATAGCATCCCCTACAGGCAGTCAAGCTTGCCTGCGCAATGTCATTAAGGACATTGTTCACCTCCTTGCCTCATCCCGCAGTGTGTACGGGAAGAGATACAATCTAATTTCTTAGGGAGTCACACAGGTAGGAGAATAGTTGAACAATAGAGGGTGATGGGCCTAGATATATCTGTCTGGAACAACTTCAAACTCTGTCAGGAACTTCCTGAACTAGACGGCCTTCTTAGCCAGCTTCACAAGCTGCTACTTACTAGGCCTCCAATATGGACTCTAGATACAACCTGCTTAGTACTCCGCCCACTTACAGCTCCTCTGTTAAGAGTAAAGACTGACCCTTATGTGGACTTGCGAGAGTCCTTATCAGTTTGAAAGTCAGAATCTATGTATTCAGTAATGATCAAATCCCTAGATCCATACACGAGTATGTAGTCCCTTATTCTCCAAAGATACTTGAGGATGTTCTTCATTGCGGTCCAGTGACCCTGGCCTAGGTTAGACTGATACCTATTGACTATGCCCACAACATAGCAGATGTCTGGACGAGTATAGAGTATCGCGTACATCAAACTGCCAATAGTGGATGTATATGGGACCCATCTCATCTCCTCAACCTCTTGAGGTGTCTTAGGACACATGTCCTTAGACAAAGTGAATCCATGCTTGAATGGCAATAGGCCCCTCTTGAAGTGCTACATCGAGTACTTGAGCAACATCTTGTCAATGTATGATGCTTGAGACAGTGTTAGCACTTTTTTCTTACGAGCTCGAAAGATCTGTATACATAGAATAAACTGAGCCTTTCCCAAATATTTCATTTGGAATTGGGTCGCTAGCCAGTTCTTAACTGCAGTCAATAGACCTACATCATTCCCAATGAGTAGTATATCGTTTACCACCCAACCCCACCCTATTCATTACAACACTAAGAAAAAAAACTATTGAATTTCCAAGATCGAGACGCCTGTTTCAGTCCATAAATGGACTAATTCAGTTTACAAACCTTTTGCTCATGACCTTGGGCTATGAATCCCTTAGGTCGCACCATATAAATGGTCTCCTCAAGATTACCATTCAGAAAGGCCGTCTTGAAGTCCATTTGTCAGATCTCATAATTATAATAAGCTGCAATAGACAGGAGGATGCGGATCGACTTTAACATGGTAACAGGCGAGAAAGTCTCCTCATAGTCGACTCCCTCTACCTGCGTATAACCCTTTGTCATAAGTCGAGCCTTGAAGGTCTGTACCTTCTCATCAGCACCCCATTTGCGCTTGTAGATCCATTTACAACCTATAGGACAAACCCCATCAGGCTGATCCACAATATCCCATACTGAGTTGAAGTACATCAACTCTATCTCGAGATCCATGGCCTTGACCCATTCATCCCGGTCAAAATCCTCCGTTGCCTTCTTGTAAGACAATGGATCCTCAACGTCGCCATCTGCTACCATAGCAAGGATTTCCGTAAAACCAAGATAGCGAATGGGTGGGTTCGCAACCCTCCCACTATGTTCAGGTTTCCTCAACTCTTGAGATGGAACCGACCTACTAGATGAACTCCCATCAACACCTCTTGCTGATGTAGTAGGCTCTTCAACAACTCTTGTTGAAGTTTCAGTAGTTTTATTGGAAAGGTCACGCAACACGACTTTTGTTCGTGGACTGTGCTCCTTTATATGATCCTCCTCCAGGAAAGTAGCATTTGTTGAAATAAACACCTTATTTTCGTCGAATCATAAAAATAACCCCCTCGTGTTCCTTTGGAGTAGCCTACAAAGAGGCATAACCTCAACCGTGGTTCCAACTTCTTAGGATTAGCCTCAAGCACATGTGTTGGGCAACTCATATGAAGGGCAACCCCAAATGCGAAAGTGACGTAAACTAGCTTTATGCTCGTTCCACAACTCCAAGGTGTTCTTGCAACACTCTTGGAGGGAACACAGTTGAGTATATAGACCACAGTCTCCACTGTGAAACCCCAAAACGAGTTCGATAAGGAAGCATAACTCATCATCGATCGAACCATGTCTAACAAGGTCATATTTCTCCTCTCCGCTACACCATTCTGCTGAGGTTTACCCGACGTTGAGAATTGGGAAACAATTCCATGTTCTATCAAATAGTCTTGGAATGCCGAGTCCAAAAACTCTCCACCTCGATCCGATCGAAGTGTTTTAGTCTGTCTATCCAATGCGTTTTCAACTTCAGCCTTAAACTCTTTGAACTTTTCAAATGATTCAGACTTCCGTTGCATAAGATAAACATACACGTACCTGGAGTAATCATCAGTAAAACTGATAAAATACTCTAGATATGGGTATGTTTATCTGATGCAACGAAAATCTGAATCTTTTGAAAAGTTCAAAGTATTCAAGGCTGAAGTTGAGAATTCTATAGATAGACAAATTAAAACACTTCGATCAGATCGAGGTGGAGAGTTTTTGGATTCAGGGTTCCAGGACTATTTATTTGTACTTGGATTCGTTTCCCAACTCTCAACGCTGGGTACACCTCAGCAGAATGATGTAGTGGAGAGGAGAAACAGAACCTTGTTAGACATGGTTCGTTCAAGGATGAGTTATGCTTCCTTATCGAACTCGTTTTTGGGTTTTGTAGTGGAGACTACGATATACATACTCAACTGTGTTCCTTCCAAGAGTGTTGCGAGAACACCTTTAGAGTTGTGGAACAGGCGTAAAGTTAGTTTATGTCACTTCTGCATATAGGGTTGCCCTGCATATGAGGTTGCCCAACACATGTTCTTGAGGCAAATCCCAAGAAATTGGAACCACGGTTGAGGTTGTGCCTCTTTGTAGGCTACCCTAAAAGTACACGAGGGGGTTACTTTTATGATTCATCTGAAAACAAGGTGTTTGTTTCCATGAACGCTACTTTTCTGGAAGAAGATCATATCAGGGAGCACAATCCACGTAGTAAAGTCATGTTACGTGAGCTTTCAAACGAAATTACTGAAACTTCAACAAGAGTTGTTGAAGAACCTGCTTCATCAGCCAGAGTTGTTGATGATATTTCATCTGGTAGGTTGGTTCCACCTCAAGAGTTGAAGGAACCTCGACGCAGTGACAGGGTTATGAACCTGCCTGATCGTTATCTGGGTTTCACAGAAATCCTATATTGTGGCAGATGGCAACGTTGAGGATCCGTTGTCTTATCAAAAGGCAATGGAGGATGTTGACCGGGATGAATGAGTCAAAGCCATGAATCTCGAGATGGAGTTGATGTACTTCAACTCAGTTTGGGTTCTTGTAGATCAGCCTGATGGGCTAAGACCTACAGGTTGTAAATGGATCTACAAGCACAAATGGGGTGTTGATGGGAATGTACAAACCTTTAAGGCTCGACTTGTGACAAAGGTTTATACCCAGGTGGAGGAAGTTGACTATGAGGAGACTTTCTTGCTTGTTGCCATGTTAAAGTCGATCCGCATCCTTCTGTCCATTATAACTTATTATAATTATGAGATCTGGAAAGTGAACGTCAAGACAGCCTTTCTGAATAGCAATCTTGATGAGACCATTTACGTGGTACAACCCAAAGGATTCATTGTACAAGGTCAAGAGAAAAAAGTTTTCAAACTGAATTGGTCCATTTATGGACTGAAACAGACGTCTCGATCTTCAAATATTCAATAGTTTTTCTTAGTGTTGTATGTAGACGATATACTACTCATTGGGAATGATGTAGGTCTATTGACTGGAGTTAAAAACTGGCTAGCGATCCAATTCCAAATGAAAGATTTGCGAGAGGCTAAGTTTATTCTAGGTATGTAGATCTTTCGAGATCGTAAGAACAAAGTGCAATCACTATTTCAGGCATCGTATATTGACAAGATCTTATTCAAGTACTCGATGTAGGACTCCAAAAGAGTCGTACTACCATTCAGGCATATAGTCACTTTGTCTAAGGACGTGTTCTAAGACATCTCAAGAGGTTGAGGAGATGGGACGGGTCCCATATGCATCTGCTGTTGGCAATTTGATGTATGTGATGCTCTGCACTAGGCCAGACATCTGCTATGCTATGGGAATAGTCAGTAGGTATCAGTCTAACCCAAGCCAGGGTCATTGGACTGTAGTTAAGAACATCCTTACGTATCTTCAAAGAATGAGGGACTACATGCTCGTGTATGGGTTTAGGGATTTGATCCTTACTGGATACACGGATTCTAACATTCATACTGATAAGAACTCTTGGAAGTCCACTTTAGGGTCAGTTTTTACTCTTAACGGAGGAGTTGTAGTGTGGCGGAGTACTAAGCAGGTTGTATCTGAGAGTCCATAATGGAGGCCTAGTACGTAGCAGCTTGTGAAGCTGCTAAGAAGGCCGTCTAGTTCAGGAAGTTCTTGACAGAGTTGGAAGTTGTTCCAGATATATCTAGGCCCATCACCCTCTATTGTTCAACGTATTCTCCATACCTGGTGTGACTCCCAAAGAAATTAGATTGTATCTCTTCCTGTACACACTGTGGGATGAGGCAAGGAGGTGAACAATGTCCTTGATGACATTGTGCAGGCAAGCTTGACTGCCTGCAGGGGATGCTATTGTGGTAACTCTGACAAACTTCTTTCAATCAGCATCCCTATATCTATGTTTGATCTCTTTCTTTACAGCTTTCCTTTACGGTTTTCTGCCTTGCGTTATTTACTGTTTACTAGAATAGCCTTTACTTCTTTATGAGTTTACTTTCAGTTTAATTCATTTACGTTATTTCCATGCTTTGTTCGAGTTCCTTACTTTTCTACATTAGTTGCGTGGTTTTTAAATTTCTATGAATGATGGAATGAAAAGAAAATGAATACCGCAATGTCTTATCAACTTGCGTGTTGGATGAATTAAAAAGAAAAATATAAATCGGTGTGCATTGCTATGATGGGTGCATCTTGCACTAACACGATACACTTTGCGTCCATCTTACCCAAATGCATTGCGCTAAGGGGTGTATTGCGCTCGTATGTGTTTTTTTGCCCGTCCTTAGCAAAAACGCACTATGTTGAGGTAGTGTTGCACCAATAGAAATACCGTGCGCCCGTCCTCCAGAAATGCATTGAGTTGGGGGGTGTGCTGCGAGAATACATGTATTGTTGCCCGTCCTCTGCAAATATGCATTTGCGTTATGGAAGCTGGTGTTAATTTTTAATCATGCACCCGTCTGAATCAAATACAAAAGATAATTTCATTCATTATTTTTCTATGTATAGAAGCTAATTCTTTGATTCTTTGTACATGCTACAATTTTGTATTGCGTTATTTGTAATTCTTTGTATAATTGGTTAATTTTTAAGACACCTGAGTAACAATTCTTTCTGTATGCGTTAGCCTCTTCTTTATCATCCTTTGTCAATTATTGCGATGTTCTTTATCTTTTATCTTGCGTTATTAATTGTGCTGCCATGATGAATTATATGCATACCCTTAGAAACATTTTTCACACTTTGTATTTTCTGAATAACACTTAGATAATTCGTAGCAATAGCACTGCTATACCTTATATCCTTCAAAATTCTGCTCAAACCTTCTTTTCAAATTTTTTTACTAAGTGTTTGTCTATTTTTTCCAAAAACAACGCAATGAGAACCTTGCGCATCTCTAAATTTGGGGGTGGGGAAGGTCTGAGCAGATGCGACTAAGTGGATGCGGTCATTAGAAAATGCGTTCATTATAAAAAAAAAAAGGAAAATAAATTTCATACAAAACTCCAATGTCAGCGCAAGGGAAATTCCAACAATATCCCAACCTGATAAGAGTTAAGTCATGAAAGGGACCTGCTCGCAGTTGGATGTTCGCACGACACCTGTGGGAGCAAGCCAAAACGAAGGTGGGTTTCCAATAACGATGCAATATAAAAAGAAAAAAAAAATTGAGAGAAAAAAGAATAAAAGTATAAGAGACAACTCCTCTAGCCAGCAAAAGTTAAACT
>NW_028326032.1:20000-22697 GCF_027475165.1 Benincasa hispida | reverse complement strand
GTCTTTCCCTTGTTTGGTGCGATGGAAGGGGTCGCCTCGAAGCAAAAATTGGAATGAAATTAGAGAGTTGTGAGAGAGAGTTGTTCGATCGGGCACGACGTTGCGTGCTCGGCCTCGCTTGATGACTCTGCGTCCTTGCTGTAGGGTAGGGGTGCGGATAGTCGAGTGTTGTTCGGGCTCAGATGGCGTACGGCGCGTGAGTGGTGATCTGGTAGTTTGGGTTGGCAGGGTCGGTGCTCGGGCATCGATCTGTCGACGTCGACTCCTCTTCATTGACGTGCCCCGAAGAAGTGTTTCGAGCGGCTGAAATTGATCGGTTCTTGCATTGGTACCTCACGCGATGGAAGTGTCGCGTCTCGTTAGTCCCTTTCTGTCGGCAGCCTTAGATGGGTGCACGACGAACCCTAAAGCTCGCGTCGCGTTCCGCGTCAGCCTTTCCAAGGCTTGTTGCGGCCCGCGTCGTTGGTGCTCGCTCTCGTGGATGCGGTGCATTTGGCGGCATGATATGCTCGGGAAGTCTCTCGAACGTGTTGCCTCTGCATATTTCTTGAACGAATGACGCTCGTGGCCCGTGTTGATTTGGTGCCTGCTGTCGTCCTGCCGGAGGGCGGCTGGTGCTATCATGTGGGCTGCGACGTCGTGTAGGACTGCTACCTGGTTGATCCTGCCAGTAGTCATATGCTTGTCTCAAAGATTAAGCCATGCATGTGTAAGTATGAACTAATTCAGACTGTGAAACTGCGAATGGCTCATTAAATCAGTTATAGTTTGTTTGATTGGTATCTGCTACTGGATAACCGTAGTAACTCTAGAGCTAATACGTGCAACAAACCCCGACTTCTGGAAGGGATGCATTTATTAGATAAAAGGTCGACGCGGGTTCTGCCCGTTGCTCTGATGATTCATGATAACTCGACGGATCGCACGGCCATCGTGCCGGCGACGCAGCATTCAAATTTCTGCCCTTATCAAATTTCGATGGTAGGATTAGTGGTACTATGGTGGTGACGGGTGCGGTGAATTAGGGTTCGATTCCGGGGAGGGAGCCTGAGAAACGGCTACCACATCCAAGGAAGGCAGCAGGCGCGCAAATTACCCAATCCTGACACGGGGAGGTAGTGACAATAAATAACAATACCGGGCTCTTCGAGTCTGGTAATTGGAATGAGTACAATCTAAATCCCTAAACGAGGATCAATTGGAGGGCAAGTCTGGTGCCAGCAGCCGCGGTAATTCCAGCTCCAATAGCGTATATTTAAGTTGTTGCAGTTAAAAAAGATCGTCAGTGGACCTTGGGTTGGGTCGACGGTCAGCCTATGGTGAGCCACCGGTCGGCTCGTTCCCTTCTGCGGCGATGCGCTCCTGGCCTTAACAGGCCGGGTCGTGCCTCCGCGCTGTTACTTTGAGAAATTAGGAGAGATCAAGCAAGCTACGCTCTGTATACATTAGCATGGGATTACATCATAGGTTTCGATCTATTCTGTATGGCCTTCGGTGATCGGAGTAAATGATTAACAGGGAAAGTCGGGGGCATTCGTATTTCATAGTCAGAGGTGAAATTCGTGGATTTATGAAAGACGAACAACTGCGAAAGCATTTGCCAAGGATGTTTTCATTAATCAAGAACGAAAGTTGGGGGCTCGAAGACGATCAGATACCGTCCTAGTCTCAACCATAAACGATGCCGACCAGGGATTGGCGGATGTTGCTTTAAGGACTCCGCCAGCACCTTATGAGAAATCAAAGTCGTTGGGTTCCGGGGGGAGTATGGTCGCAAGGCTGAAACTTAAAGGACTTGACGGAAGGGCACCACCAGGAGTGGAGCCTGCGGCTTAATTTGACTCAACACGGGGAAACTTACCAGGTCCAGACATAGTAAGGATTGACAGACTGAGAGCTCTTTCTTGATTCTATGGGTGGTGGTGCATGGCCGTTCTGAGTTGGTGGAGCGATTTGTCTGGTTAATTCCGTTAACGAACGAGACCTCAGCCTGCTAACTAGCTATGCGGCGGTACCCCTCCGCGGCCAGCTTCTTAGAGGGACTATGGCCAGCTTAGGCAAGGAAGGTTTGAGGCGGCATTAACAGGTCTGTGATGCCTTAGATCTTATGGGTTGCACACACGCTACACTAATGTATTCACGGAGTCTATAGCCTGGCGCCGAAAGGCCAGGGTATTCTTTGAAATTCATCGTGATGGGGATTAGATCATTGATTGTTGGTCTTCTACGAGGAATTCCTAGTAAGCGCGAGTCTTCAGCTCGCGTTGACTACGCGAGTCATCAGCTAGCGTTGACTACGTCCCTGCCCTTTGTAAACACCGCCCGTCCGCTCCCTACCGATTGAAATGGTCCGGGAAGTGTTTCGAGATGCGGCGACGTGGGCGGTTCGCTGCCCGGGACGCGTCGCGAGGTAGTCCACTGAACCTTATCATTTAGAGGAAGGAGAAGTCGTAACAAGGTTTCCGTAGGTGAACCTGCGGAAGGATCATTGTCGATGCCTAAACATCAAACGACCCGCGAACACGTTTAAGAACAAACTGTTCGCGTCGAGGGCGGGGGGGAAGCATGCTCTTTGCCTGCCCCCCTCCCCCTCGACGCGCTTAAACCAAACCCCGGCGCAGGTCGCGCCAAGGAAATTGAAATGAATCTGCCTGCCCCTTGCCCCGGCCTCGGTGTGCGGGGGGTGGAGCATTCTTG
>NW_028326031.1:0-40239 GCF_027475165.1 Benincasa hispida | reverse complement strand
TCCTTAAAAATTGGAGAACGAGGATCTAATAGGTTTCGTCTATATACTAATGTTAAGGGTGATTTTAAACCTTCTCTGTCAGATCTAAGAAAATTAATGAAACTTTTCAAGAACTTTTGAAGGTTAGAGTATTTTTTAAATAAAATGTAATCGTTTTTTCTAATTTGAACCTAATTAAATAGATAAAAGTGCTAATTATCGTAAAAAAAATCATTTAAATAAAAAATTAATTATTTTTTTATACCATTATCTGTAAGCAATCCATTCAAGATTCTGGCGATGTCGAAAGAAATATCTTCATGTGATCTTATTATTAATTAAAGTCCTCACAACATTAATATAATACACTATATTATTATTATTATTATATGTATGCTTATGTGTCCTGAATTTTTTATTTTATAAAAACATGTACAGCTGAATTAATAATATTAATGATACAACTAAATAACTTAAAGTTTGGACAATTATAATAGATGTAAAATTGATGGTCATACTTACAAATATCACGTAAATAAATAATTTATAAATATATAATAGTGTTTAAAATTTTTGAGTCTATCACTAATATATTATTTATACCGTTAATTAGTGATAGACAGTTTTAATAGACTATCACTAACAAGTCATTTTTTTATGCCTAAAACTAATTGAGCACTTATACATTATCATTGATAGATGTCTATCACTTAATGAACATACAAACAACCACTAAATAAAAAGGACATATATCATTGATGCTATTTTTAATTTTATTGGTATGATATATCAACAAAAGAATTTAGATCAAATAAACATGTTAACTATAACACATTAAAAATAAAAGTTAAATGTCATCCATATATTATTTTCCGCTATTAATAAGGCATATATCAATAATAGATCTACATCTAAAAGTAAATAACGAAAAATAGAAAAAAAATAAATAAAAGTAACATTACTGTTATAGTATTTTCTACTTTATTGACAACAAATATCGATAATAAACCTAAAAAGATGAACTTGCAAGAAATTACCCAAATTTAATTGAAGTAAAATTATATCATCCTTGTATGTCATATTATTATATTGATACGATATATGATATATCAATATTAAATTTATTGACAAACAAGCATGTAATCAATCAATGATAAATTTGGATCATGAATAAAGATAATTAAGAATATTAAATAGGTTCCATTATTGATAGGTTGTTGACATATATGGCTGTTGACCACATGGCCAAATATACTCGAATATTTTTGTTATTCATTTATTCATAACGTGCCAATGATCATTTTAAAAAAATAATAGTTTTATTAAGGTTACAATATTTAAATAAAAGGGATAAGGCAAATGGAGTTATTTTAATAATTTTTTTAATTATATGTACTCGTTTTAAATTCATTATATTTAATTTAATAATGTTGGGGATGGGGGACCATTGTGAATGGATATTTTTATACTTTAATTACGTGTAGGCTGTAATCATGGATAAGATGTTGAAGACCTTTAGATCAAATGTGAATCACATTCATAATTAACATAAAAAAGAAAAAACAAATTAAGTCTTTAATGATAACCTATAAGTTGGATTTGGTAATCATTTTACTTTTAATTTATTTGTTATTTTAAAATCATGTATATATAGACAATACTTCCCACCTTCCAAATTCTACTTCCATACTGATGATATTATAAAAACCAGAATGCAATATTGGTAACTAAAAAAGTAGTTATTAAATTAATTATTTTTGTTTTTTTAAAATTTGTCTAAGAATTCAACTATTTTAACTTAAAAAATTAGCAATCATGGTAATAAATGGAATGGAAGTAGACTTAATTTTTAAAAAACCAAAACACAAAACAAAAGGTATACCAAACAGGACCATAATTTGAGTAAAATTAGATTTAAGTGGGTTACATTAAGTAATAGGCCTCCTTTGATCACGGTTTGACTTTTAAATTTTAGTTTTTGAAAATTAAGCTTCTAAAGCTCATTTCCACCTCATGATCAAGTTCCAATCATATATATCCACAATTTAGCCATTTAATTATATATCCACAAAAATTTCAATCTTTACATTAGATTAATAGATATGTTCAACCATGAAAAGGTGTCCTGAACCGTATAATTTGCATTATTCAATTTAAAAATTAGTTGTAATTATTTGTACTATTAATTACTTTAAAAATGTATGGATAATAATATTTTAGATAAATTGTCTTTTTTAGCTCTTGCGTTTGACAATATGTGGGGTAGAGAAGATTAAAATTTCTAACCCTATTAGTCAAAGTACATATTTTATATTAGTAGATATCGCATTTAATTAAAAAAAATATGCTTATTATGAATCACCCATTCAACAAATAAAGGGCAAGGAAGGTGAAGTATAAAAACATCACTTTTTATTCATTCATAAATAAAATACAAAGCTACTTGAGCATATTCTTTTGTGGATTAATTTCATGAGTAGCTAAAGAAGTAGCTTTTTTTTCCTTAAAACATTAAACATAAGAGAGTGACAATAGAAAAGAAGGTAATGATATTTTTAGAACTCCATCATATGCTCAAAAGAGAGCCCCTTCAAATAGAGATGCTGTTTGGAATTCCTCTACCAGTGAGGCCTTCAGTACTTGATGGAAGAAGCAAAGTATATGGCACATTAACAGGTCCAGTTCTATTTTTGAGATTGACATCTTTATTTCTTTCAATAATTCTATTTTCGACTTCAAACACGTGTTTTCCAAAATTCTCAAATACTTCCAATGCAGCTTTGTCTGAAGTCCATTCAATGCTGGCTCTTTGTCCAAGATAAACCTCATCAGAAGCATGCCTTGACAAGATTTCAATTAGTGAAACACCAAGAAGTGTTTGAAATTGTGAATTGATTGTTCTCAAGAAAACCTTCTCAGGATTTGATTCGAGTTCTTTGTACTCAGCACTGCCTGCTTCGGGTATAAACCTACGACTGATAGTTGGTCTATTTGGAATAAAGCCTCCATAAGGATATTGTCCAAAGTTAACTGCGGCATGAAGAGCTGAAGAAATCCATATGATGATAGTACATGTTTCAATTAGTTCATTGAAAGTTTGCAACTTTGGCCACCATGTTTCATTTTTCTTATCAGCATGACCTTTTTCTCTAAGCTCCTTCCACCAGGACTGGAGTTCAACGTCATTTTGGATTGCTTTATCATCTTTGTAGTATAGAGAGCAATAATTTGTAACCCATGTTTTGATTGTTGACCAAATCTCAAGTCCATCAACAGCAAATGGGTAATCCTCTATGAGTAACTTAAGTCCATGTGGAGAACTTGCATCCTCAACCGCTACACCTCTACATAAATCGAAGGATTGTTATATAATTTGAAGGGAAACTTGCACAAACCACTTTTGAATTATGGGGTTGATTATAATGAAATCCCTAAATTTGTAGTTTGATAAATAGTCTCTAGGTAGTTTGTTAAGTACTACAATTAACCAACCCCTTTTGTTAGAAAATCAACCTAATATTGATGTCGACATTTAATATTTAAATTCTTGATTTTGAGTGGTCATGAATATCGATTTTGAATCAATCAATTTGTTACAAAAATATATATAGCACACGAACAATAATGGTAAACGTAGAATTTTAACATCCTAAAAGGGAGTTGGGTTTTTTAACAAGATACTAAAGGAAAGTGGGATCAGGACATAATCGAAAAATGAAAATTTTTTAAATCGAAAAATGCTTAAAATATTTTAAAATATAGAAGAATGTCATAATCTATCAATCATAGACATCTATCAATGTCTATCAGTGATAGATGATAGTGGACTATCATTAATAGACATCTAGCAGTATCTATTAGTGTCTATCAGTGATAGGTGATAATAATCTATCGGTGTCTATCATTGATAGACAGTAACACTTTGCTATATTTATAAATATTTTGAAAAATTTAACTATATTTGAAAATAGCCCACTAAACAATTGCAGAAGTAAATAAATAAACCATGCCAATATGATTGGTGATTTACCTCTTAATGAGATTAGCGGGGAGTGCTTGCTCAAGGAAATTCCATTCCTTATAAATGTGAGAAGATAACTCCATGGAATACCTTGATTGAAAATGAGTTTCTTCAAGTAACCCATCAGCGTTAACAAGGACTTGCCTTGCAAATGCATTTATAAACATAGTGTCTTTGTAATGAGGAACAAGCAATTTATGAATAGGATGAAGCACACTCAATTGTCTATGTGTTGCAATCACAAATGGCTCTTGTACTGCATGAGTATTCAACCTACAATTAACAATTTTCAAGTGTTATTAGATCCATCTTTCAAATCACAAAGCATATTATTCAACATTTAGGACAAAATTATAATTTAAAGAGTAATTATATTTCCATACCAATGGCTGATAAGTTGATGGTAACCAGCATCATTCACAGCCACATAAGCTTTAGCTAACTGCCATATTGAGTTTTCAACTCCTCCTTCAGCTGGAAAATATTGTTTGCTATTTGCACCAAATTGATCACCTTGAGGGTGTGGCAAACTCAATTCAATCACCAATGGCTTCAAAGTGCCATCATCTTTCAAAAATAGCAATGTTCTTGTTGCATAAGTTTTTGTTTTTGTTGAATTTATTTTTCTAAGATATGGCATTAGAGCATCATGGTGATCCAATATGTATAGCCTCTTCTGATTCAATGCCTATATATAGATTAAAAAATTAAATTAAACACAACAATATAATTTTGAGGAAAAAAAAAACCTAAGCTTGGGTCTTTTTAAGGTTTACCTCATCAACTGTTAGTCCATCCAACCCAAACTTTATGTCTTCTTCAGTAATCTTGCTATTTTGATCACCATAGATTTTGGGGTCAAGTTTGCTCAAGGGAGGAAATTCCTATAAAATAAATAAAATTATAATTTTTGAAAAATAAAATAAAATTTTTCTATATAAAAATGGACCGAACAGAAAATTTTTGAAATCATTACCTCTAGACGACGAATGATTAGAGGGTTAACTCCAGCTAGCATTTCTCTTGCAAATTCTTCATCTGTTTTCCATGCAGACTTGTCCTCTATACACAATTATTAGATAAAAAATATTATATTAATAATGATTAATTATACAACCTTAAATTATAATTCAAATTAATATAAATTTCAGATAAAAATATCTAAATTTGCAAATTTGATTCGTGGACTCTTGACATAATATATATAAATTAGAGAAGACGACAAGGAAATATTTAACTATTTCTATCGTCTATAAAGTTCTGAGTTAATTAATATATATATATATAAGCCATATATTATTAGATCTTTGTTTTGTAAGTTGCCATTTCTTACCTAGAAATTTTAATTGAATCCTCTAACAAATCGTTATTTATGAAAATTTTTTTAAAAAAAAGAACAATTAGGATGAGAAAGACTTGAACTTTTGACCTCAGGATATAACCCAATCAAAGTTATAAGATTTATGCACTAACCAGTTGCACCACCACCCTTAGTTCTTGAATTCTAAATTACTCAAACGGCATCTTAAGTACATGTTAATAACATAATCAATTCCAAATTAGTCTTTAGATTAGACATTAACTTTATCTAAAATGCGGGGCGTTCACATATATCTAATAATTTCAATTATAAAATAGTAAAAAAAGAAAAACAACATTTCTCTCGATATATTATACCTTTAACAACTTGTGGAGGTGAAAATTTGAGAAAGCGTTGGTCATTGTCGGTCCTTAGAAGTTCTTGGAACATGGGTGGAGTGAAACCCTTAGTGAGGTTCCTAAAGACATCTAATGGGACAGGAAGTCCTCCTTCATAAAGATTATGAACATCTTGGAATTTATCAAACTCTGTTGGACTAAAATCTACCAAGTTTACAAGCGCTGGTTGGACCGTTGAAACAAGTGATTTCAAAGCAAATCCAAGAAAGTCTGATAACTTCAAGTGGCCAAAATTTTCATCTCTTGGTACATAAATGTTTAATCCCGATATCAATGATAATCTACTCTCGTAGTTGGAATCTGAAAAAAAAATTAATGGCATTGGAAAAATTATTATAACATTAAGGTTTAGATAATTAAGAATTGAACTTTGGATTCAACAATATTATTATAATATAGACCAAGTGGATGATTATTATAAATTGTAATGTTCCACTTAGCTTGTACAAATCTTGTCACCATCTATATTGAATATGTTAAAATGGGTATGATTTAAAATTTTAGATTGTAGAAGTATTTGAGATATTTTTAAAATATATTTGAGGAAAATTATTTGTAAAATAAACACAATATTAGAGTATTATATATGATATTTGTTATAGTTAAGATTTATTATTGGTTAAAAGTTTGTGTTTATTTGGTCTCTAAAATATTTAAAAATATCTAATAATTCTCTAATTTGTATCTTTTTGTATTGTTTAATAAACCTTTAAAATTTCAATGTTGCGTCTAGTGGATTCATTAATGGAAAGGAATTAAAACAAAAGTTAGAAAGTAAATTTATTATTATTGAAAATCAAACTTCAAACACTAAACAAGAAATTTTAGCCTTTGTGTAATTCATGTTTATAACTCAGGCACAATATAATAATAATTATATATATATATATATATATATATATATATATAAAAAGGTGTGTTTTCTTTTTTATTTGAGGATTTTCAAAAATAGAAAAATGAGAAAAAATATTTATATAAAATAGTAAAATTGAATCTTATTTAATAAAAATTGATAGAAACTAATAGAAGTTTATCAGTGTTTTTGAGTGGTAGAACTGATAGAAGTCTAGCACTGAGATTATATGATGACGTTGATAGAAGTCTATCAGTGTTTTGTTTTGTTTTTTCCTATTTCTCTTAATAGTTTGACATTTTTTCTATATGTGATTTTTTTTTTTTTTTTAAATTCAAGCTTAAAAACACCGTTTTTCAAGAGTGTGTAAAACCAACTCATGTTTTGAAAATTTTTTTTTTCTAAAAGAAAATTTCGTTAAAAAAATAAATGCACGGTTTCATAAATTATTAGATGGTTATTAAATGGGGTCGTAATAATCTTACCTTTTCTTTCTCGTGGTCGTCCAGTTCTTCCACGACGAGGGTAAGGGAATTGGCTCCCTCCAAGAATAGGACGCCCATCACCAGGTTCGGAAAGGTCATTATAGACATCATAGTCATAAATTCTATCCCATTCTTTGCGCTCTCCAGTTCCATCTCCTCTAAGGGTCAACAATTCTTCCTCTCTATACTTACGAAGAGGATTTGGTGTCTCACTTGGAAGATATGTCTATGTATAGAAATCAAATAATTACATTAGAAATAAACAAATTATTCCTTGAGATAGAGCAAGCTAGAAGAAAAGGAAAATTTTTTTACCTTATTAACAAAGAAAATACGATCTTTCTTGTATCTTCCAGAGGGGTAAACCCATGAATTACAATCAAAATGAACATTTCCAAAGCCAGGAACATCCTCAAGTGTTAGAGATTTGAGAAAAAATTCACTTGTATGTCCATTTTGGATGAAGAAAGCTCCTGGAAATCCAAAATTATCTTCCCATGTAAAGTTGACTTGAAACACAGATTCTCCAGCAAACAATGGTGGGATTGAAGTTATCCACCTCTCCAAAAATGCTTTCTTCCCAACTTTCCCTCGTGAGTCAAGTGCTGTGAAAATTATATTTTACCAATTTAATCATCAAACAAAATTTAATGAACTTGATGGAGATTAAACTGTAACTGATCTTTGAGCTTTCAGGTTTGAAATGAGTGAACAATATGGAGCATCAATATTGTGAGGTCCTAATAAGTTTGTAGGATTACATCTCAAAAACCAATTGACAATAAGAGGAATAACTCATTAATTTTAAAGTACGTATAGTAGACTTAAAACTTCAATTTGGATTGTGACATGATATTTTTAACAGTTGATGAAGGAGCTACAAAGTTCATGGACATATTAAATATCAGTTTAAAAATTTTTGGAACATAACAAGTAATAAAAAAATAATAATAATAACGAGACTAAAGTTGTAATTTGAACAGTACAAATATATAGAGAGTTGAAGGGAAAGAGATGTTACAAGCTTGAGTGGCACTAATGAGTTGAAGAGAAACACCACCGCCCAAGAGTTCAGTGAAATTATCAAGAAGAGAGGAATGAAACTCAGTGAAATCCAAAACATTGCTTCTCATAAGAATGACTTTTCCTTTGATTTTCTTTCCTCCAAGATTAGAAATTTGATCTGCAATGTTACTTCCAGCATTGATAACAGAGCCAGCAAGATCTCCAGTAGTATTCAAGGCTCCCTCTATGATATTCTTTCCAATAGAAAACATTTTCACTTTTTTTTTTTTTTTTTTCTAACAATCTTTTTTTCCCACTCTTTCCTTCTCTTTGTTTTAATAGCCTGAAGAACAAGCTGTTGGGTGGAGGAATGAAATTTTTCTCTTGTATTTATAGCCTAAAATGTAGATCTTTGGTTCTTTCAATGATTCACATAAGATCACCTAACCTTTATTTTAAAACCTTGGGAAATGAGTGAAAAACATGGGGCATCAATTTTTTATTATAATATTATGAAAAAGGACAGGAAGAAATTTGAATATATCTCATTTTCTCACCTCGTGTAAACGTGGCTATTAAAATAATAAAGTTATTTTTGAGATGAAATATTTAATACATTTATTTATCAACTTTATAGTAAGATAAATAAATGTATTAAATATTTCATCTCAAAAATAACTTTTTATTTTCGTATAAAAAATTATGCATCTCTATCTCTTTTCTTATATGAGATCCTCAATATTATCTTTAAGATAGTATCTCTATTGAAACATGATATTTCATCTCAAAGTCAACTGATAAGAAAAAGAGTAGGTAATTCATCTAATTTGTAAAGGTTATGTGAGGTTCGATTTCTTCGTCCTTCAAATGTGGGTTCTTTAACCAGAGGAGTTGAACATTTTTAAAATATGGTTAAATTATAAGTCTATTTTCTAGGTAGAAAAACACACGTGTGACCCCTATATGTCACATAAATAATTGTTGTATATGTTTGAATTTTTGAATATTCTGTATATGTTTGCTTTTAAAATTCAAACAAAATTTTGAAAATTATAAAAGGTAGATTTTAATTAAATGTTTTTTTTCTTGCAAATTGGTTGAGAATTCCTATGTTTACATGAAAACAAAAATAGAAATCACGATTAAGAATTGTGAGAAAACATACATTTACAATTTTGAATATTAAAAAAAAAAATTATCAAACATAAACTAAATAAACTATGAATTTTGTGTTCAATAGGGCTACATATTTAACGTTTATAGACCTATTAGACACAATTGAAAGTTTATGAAATAAAAAAGATACAAACTTCACAGCATTTTAGGAAACGAAGAGCTTATTTGATAGACAATTTAAATTATGTTTTATGTTCTTAAGCAATCTTGATTCTGCTTTCAAAAACTATTTCTAGATTATATGATCTAAATAGTACAAATTCGAAAAACAATATAATTCTAATGTATTTCAGATTTTGAATTAGAAATTTTAAATTGTAGAATTATATTTAAAAAAAATAAAAAATTAATAAATATAGTATTTCATATTATAAACTTAATTATCATTGTTAAATTAAAATATGTATTACATATTTTTTGTTTAACTAAAATAGGTATTAATTTTTTCTCATTGAACTAAAATATGTATTATATAATATAAAATAATAATAATACAAAATTTTTAATGTAAAAAAAATTTGTTAGAAATTAGTTTATGATTCATAAATATATTATCTGACACATTTTGTACGATTATTTATATTTGAATTTAATTTCTAAATTCGTTACCAGACACATATATAAAAAATACATGAAATTTAACTAGAAAATTATTTGGATGCATTTAACTATGTTTTTAGACTATCTGCCAAATTGGATCTAAACTTTTAATTTAAGCTAAAATTTCCATATAAACATCGAGCAGGTATGAAAAATAAAAAGAAACGTGAGATTGAAATTACAAACACAAACGTTTATATATATTATTGAAATATATTTGAAATATTTATGACGGAAACCTTTGTGAAGAAAATTTTACCAGTCTTTTCTAATTGAATCTATGCATGGTGAAAGTAAATGAAGAAAACCAATTGATCTAGATGCATATTTAAAATGCTTTTCATTGTGCTAGTCTCCAAAATGGAAAAGTAAAAAAAAAAAGAAAAAAAAGAAAAGGTTCTTTCACAAGGTATTTTCTTTGTTCAACTAGGAAGGCTTGCATTTTTACAAATTCAGCAATGAAATTTCAAAGTTTGCAAAAGAAAATTTTCACATGTAAAAAAAAATGTCAAATTATTTACAAAAATAGTGAAAAAAATATTTGATACACTTATAAACTTCTATCAACGTCTATCAATGATAGACTTGTATTAGTTTCTATCACTATAGTATTAATGATAGACTTCTCTCGGTTCCTATCACTGATAGACTTCTTTCGGTTCCTATCACTGATAGACACTAGTAGACTTCTATCGGTCTCTATCAATGATGGACTTCTATCAGTTTCTATCACTCATAGATGATAGAAGTACTTGTATCAATTTCTATTATTGATAGTATCAATGATGGACTTCTACCAGTTTTTATTACTGATAGTCACTAATAGACTTTCATCAGCCTTTATCAAATAAGATTAAATTTTACTATTTTGTGTAAATAGCTTTCCTTACTTTTTTTATTTTTGAAAATTTCTTTTTTTCAAAATGTAAAAACTGGTTTCCATTTTTATTATTCCAAATTTACCTTTATTGGTGTATCAACATGTATGTCAGTAGTATATTTGGTATATTAGTAATCTGATATACTTTATATTTAGTATATCAGTTGACTAATATACCAAAGACAAAGTATATAAGTTAGACAATGGATATACCAAACTTATCATTTATAAACCATATTTATCAGTCAATTATTCGTTTGACTTGATTTGAATCCTTATTCATTTGTTATAAAATACTATTTTTCTAGTACATTATAATTAGCTTAAAATGGTTCAATTTGTTATGCTAGCTATTTTGAATGAATTAATTTTGATAAATTATTGGTGTGTACATGAAATGAATTTCTAGGGTGTGTTTGAAATACTTTTTCAAGTGATTAAATTAAAAGTAAGTTGTTTTGAAAATAAAAAAAAAAAAATCATGTATTTGAAAACAATCTAAAATGGATTTTGAAAAAGTGAGTTTATAAAATAAATTTGTTTGGGATAGACATTTGAAACCAACTTTTAGAAAAGATGAAATTTCAATGTTTAATGGGACTAAATACCATAATTTGTATAAGAATCTTTGATCACCATCTCCAACAATCACGCCAGCTACCACCTTTGGTGACTGTCTTCAACTAACTTCGTCCACCATCTTTGGTGCTCGACAAATAACTCCGACTACCACGGCTATCGAAGAATTCTTCTATAATAATTTAAAATTAATAAAAATATTTTAGTACATAATAAACAAAACAAACTTTTATGAAAAGACGTTTTTGAAAAAATAGTTACCAAATGTATGTGTGTTTTTATTTTAAAAAGCTTTATCAAAAATGTTTAAATGAAAATGAATTACTGTAGAACATTATTTTCTTAAATCATTCCAAACAGGTCCTTAAATGACTATCAATATACTATTGATACATATATATGTTATAATTTAAATAAAATTTGAATGAATGTTGATAAAATGCTGATACATCAAATACTTAATGTTGCATTTTCAACTCTTTATGATATCTATATTCGACTTTAAATATTGCGGTTTTAAATGTTAGGGATAATTAATATATGTATTTGGATATCCAAAATAATTAATGTTTAGAAGTTTAATATATGTGTTTTACTTACCAATTTTGTATATAGAAATTAAACCAAAACTATTAATTATTTAAAGAAGTGCAAGATAACAATTAACGTGGTCAGAAATTAAATTTAGTTTAATTAAATATATTCTTATATTAATTAATAATTTAATCACTAAAAATAAAAAACAATGAATTTTATATTAAGCATTATTTAAATAGTTTAATTCAATTCCTAAAATTAATATCATTTAAGTAGAATATGAGTAATTAATGATAAAATTTTATATTAAATAGTTAAGTTTACATAGTTGATTGAAATTTATTAAGTTTGATAATATATTTATATTTTAATAATTGATTAAAATTATAATAATGATTATTGATTTAATTAATTAAACCGTTTTATTGTTCATTTCTCCTCTGTAAAAATTCCACTTGTATGGAGTATATTAGAAAATTAAAATATTTGTTATATAGATTTTAAAGTTCTTTGGATAATTATATATTAAATGGTTTTCTGAAATTCCATCGTAAAATTTGTGAATAGATCCTTAAAAATTGGAGAACGAGGATCTAATAGGTTTCGTCTATATACTAATGTTAAGGGTGATTTTAAACCTTCTCTGTCAGATCTAAGAAAATTAATGAAACTTTTCAAGAACTTTTGAAGGTTAGAGTATTTTTTAAATAAAATGTAATCGTTTTTTCTAATTTGAACCTAATTAAATAGATAAAAGTGCTAATTATCGTAAAAAAAATCATTTAAATAAAAAATTAATTATTTTTTTATACCATTATCTGTAAGCAATCCATTCAAGATTCTGGCGATGTCGAAAGAAATATCTTCATGTGATCTTATTATTAATTAAAGTCCTCACAACATTAATATAATACACTATATTATTATTATTATTATATGTATGCTTATGTGTCCTGAATTTTTTATTTTATAAAAACATGTACAGCTGAATTAATAATATTAATGATACAACTAAATAACTTAAAGTTTGGACAATTATAATAGATGTAAAATTGATGGTCATACTTACAAATATCACGTAAATAAATAATTTATAAATATATAATAGTGTTTAAAATTTTTGAGTCTATCACTAATATATTATTTATACCGTTAATTAGTGATAGACAGTTTTAATAGACTATCACTAACAAGTCATTTTTTTATGCCTAAAACTAATTGAGCACTTATACATTATCATTGATAGATGTCTATCACTTAATGAACATACAAACAACCACTAAATAAAAAGGACATATATCATTGATGCTATTTTTAATTTTATTGGTATGATATATCAACAAAAGAATTTAGATCAAATAAACATGTTAACTATAACACATTAAAAATAAAAGTTAAATGTCATCCATATATTATTTTCCGCTATTAATAAGGCATATATCAATAATAGATCTACATCTAAAAGTAAATAACGAAAAATAGAAAAAAAATAAATAAAAGTAACATTACTGTTATAGTATTTTCTACTTTATTGACAACAAATATCGATAATAAACCTAAAAAGATGAACTTGCAAGAAATTACCCAAATTTAATTGAAGTAAAATTATATCATCCTTGTATGTCATATTATTATATTGATACGATATATGATATATCAATATTAAATTTATTGACAAACAAGCATGTAATCAATCAATGATAAATTTGGATCATGAATAAAGATAATTAAGAATATTAAATAGGTTCCATTATTGATAGGTTGTTGACATATATGGCTGTTGACCACATGGCCAAATATACTCGAATATTTTTGTTATTCATTTATTCATAACGTGCCAATGATCATTTTAAAAAAATAATAGTTTTATTAAGGTTACAATATTTAAATAAAAGGGATAAGGCAAATGGAGTTATTTTAATAATTTTTTTAATTATATGTACTCGTTTTAAATTCATTATATTTAATTTAATAATGTTGGGGATGGGGGACCATTGTGAATGGATATTTTTATACTTTAATTACGTGTAGGCTGTAATCATGGATAAGATGTTGAAGACCTTTAGAGCAATGTGAATCACATTCATAATTATCATTAAAAAAAAAAAAAAAATTAAGGCTTGAATGATAACATATAGATGGATTTGGTAATCATTTTACTTTTTATTTTTGTTTTTTAAAATCATGTCTATAGACACTACTTCCACCTCCAAATTCTACTTCATACTGATGATTTAAAAAAACCAGATCAAATTTTGGAAACTAAAAAAGTAGTTTTTAAATAATTATTTTTGTTTTTTAAATTTGTCTAAGAATTCAACTATTTTACTTAAAAAATTATGCAAATCATGGTAATAAATGGAATGGAAGTAGACTTAATTTTTAAAAAACAAAAACACAAAACGAAATGGTTACAAAACAGGGCCATAATTTGAGTAAAATTAGATTTAAGTGGGTTACATTAAGTAATAGGCCTCCTTTGATCACGGTTTGACTTTTAAATTTTAGTTTTTGAAAATTAAGCTTCTAAAGCTCATTTCCACCTCATGATCAAGTTCCAATCATATATATCCACAAAAATTTCAATCTTTACATTAGATTAATAGATATGTTCAACCATGAAAAGGTGTCCTGAACCGTATAATTTGCATTATTCAATTTAAAAATTAGTTGTAATTATTTGTACTATTAATTACTTTAAAAATGTATGGATAATAATATTTTAGATAAATTGTCTTTTTTAGCTCTTGCGTTTGACAATATGTGGGGTAGAGAAGGTTAAAATTTCTAACCCTATTAGTCAAAGTACATATTTTATATTAGTAGATATCGCATTTAATTAAAAAAAATATGCTTATTATGAATCACCCATTCAACAAATAAAGGGCAAGGAAGGTGAAGTATAAAAACATCACTTTTTATTCATTCATAAATAAAATACAAAGCTACTTGAGCATATTCTTTTGTGGATTAATTTCATGAGTAGCTAAAGAAGTAGCTTTTTTTTCCTTAAAACATTAAACATAAGAGAGTGACAATAGAAAAGAAGGTAATGATATTTTTAGAACTCCATCATATGCTCAAAAGAGAGCCCCTTCAAATAGAGATGCTGTTTGGAATTCCTCTACCAGTGAGGCCTTCAGTACTTGATGGAAGAAGCAAAGTATATGGCACATTAACAGGTCCAGTTCTATTTTTGAGATTGACATCTTTATTTCTTTCAATAATTCTATTTTCGACTTCAAACACGTGTTTTCCAAAATTCTCAAATACTTCCAATGCAGCTTTGTCTGAAGTCCATTCAATGCTGGCTCTTTGTCCAAGATAAACCTCATCAGAAGCATGCCTTGACAAGATTTCAATTAGTGAAACACCAAGAAGTGTTTGAAATTGTGAATTGATTGTTCTCAAGAAAACCTTCTCAGGATTTGATTCGAGTTCTTTGTACTCAGCACTGCCTGCTTCGGGTATAAACCTACGACTGATAGTTGGTCTATTTGGAATAAAGCCTCCATAAGGATATTGTCCAAAGTTAACTGCGGCATGAAGAGCTGAAGAAATCCATATGATGATAGTACATGTTTCAATTAGTTCATTGAAAGTTTGCAACTTTGGCCACCATGTTTCATTTTTCTTATCAGCATGACCTTTTTCTCTAAGCTCCTTCCACCAGGACTGGAGTTCAACGTCATTTTGGATTGCTTTATCATCTTTGTAGTATAGAGAGCAATAATTTGTAACCCATGTTTTGATTGTTGACCAAATCTCAAGTCCATCAATAGCAAATGGGTAATCCTCTATGAGTAACTTAAGTCCATGTGGAGAACTTGCATCCTCAACAGCTACACCTCTACATAAATCGAAGGATTGTTTTATAAATTAGAAGGGAAACTTGCACAAACCACTTTTGAATTATGGGGTTGATTATAATGAAATCCCTAAATTTGTAGTTTGATAAATAGTCTCTAGGTAGTTTGTTAAGTACTACAATTAACCAACCCCTTTTGTTAGAAAATCAACCTAATATTGATGTCGACATTTAATATTTAAATTCTTGATTTTGAGTGGTCATGAATATCGATTTTGAATCAATCAATTTGTTACAAAAATATATATAGCACACGAACAATAATGGTAAACGTAGAATTTTAACATCCTAAAAGGGAGTTGGGTTTTTTAACAAGATACTAAAGGAAAGTGGGATCAGGACATAATCGAAAAATGAAAATTTTTTAAATCGAAAAATGCTTAAAATATTTTAAAATATAGAAGAATGTCATAATCTATCAATCATAGACATCTATCAATGTCTATCAGTGATAGATGATAGTGGACTATCATTAATAGACATCTCTAGCAGTATCTATTAGTGTCTATCAGTGATAGGTGATAATAATCTATCGGTGCTATCATTGATAGACAGTAACACTTTGCTATATTTATAAATATTTTGAAAAATTTAACTATATTTGAAAATAGCCCACTAAACAATTGCAGAAGTAAATAAATAAACCATGCCAATATGATTGGTGATTTACCTCTTAATGAGATTAGCGGGGAGTGCTTGCTCAAGGAAATTCCATTCCTTATAAATGTGAGAAGATAACTCCATGGAATACTTTGATTGAAAATGAGTTTCTTCAAGTAACCCATCAGCGTTAACAAGGACTTGCCTTGCAAATGCATTTATAAACATAGTGTCTTTGTAATGAGGAACAAGCAATTTATGAATAGGATGAAGACACTCAATTGTCTATGTGTTGCAATCACAAATGGCTCTTGTACTGCATGAGTATTCAACCTAAAATTAACAATTTTCAAGTGTTATTAGATCCATCTTTCAAATCACAAAGCATATTATTCAACATTTAGGACAAAAATTAATTTAAAGAGTAATTATATTTCCATACCAATGGCTGATAAGTTGATGGTAACCAGCATCATTCACAGCCACATAAGCTTTAGCTAACTGCCATATTGAGTTTTCAACTCCTCCTTCAGCTGGAAATATTGTTTGCTATTTGAACCAAATTGATCACCTTGAGGGTGTGGCAAACCTCAATTCAATCACCAATGGCTTCAAAGTGCCATCATCTTTTAAAAAATAGCAATGTTCTTGTGGCATAAGTTTTTGTTTATTGAATTTATTTTTCTAAGAGATATGGCATTAGAGCATCATGGTGATCCAATATGTATAGCCTTTCTGATTCAATGCCTATATATAGATTAAAAAATTAAATTACACACAACATATATTTTTGAGGAAAAAAAAACCTAAGCTTGGGTCTTTTTAAGGTTTACCTCATCAACTGTTAGTCCATCCAACCCAAAACTTTATGTCTTCTTCAGTAATCTTGCTATTTTGATCACATAGATTTTGGGGTCAAGTTTGCTCAAGGGAGGAAATTCCTATAAAATAAATAAAATATAATTTTTGAAAAATAAAAATAAAATTTTTCTATATAAAATGGACGAACAGAAAATTTTTGAATCATTACTCTAGACGACGAATGATTAGAGGGTTTAACTCCAGCTAGACATTTCTCTTGCAAAATTCTTCATCTGTTTTCCATGCAGACTTGTCCTCTATACACAATTATTAATAAAAAATATTATATTAATAATGATTAATTATACAACCTTTAAATTATAATTCAAATTAATATAAATTTCAGATAAAAATATTAAATTTGCAAATTGGAATTCGTGGACTCTTGACATAATATATATAAATTAGAGAAGAGACGACAAGGGAAATATTTAACTATTTCTATCGTCTATAAAGTTCTGAGTTAATTAAATATATATATATATAAGCCATATATTATTAGATCTTTGTTTGTAAGTTGCCATTTCTTACCTAGAAATTTTAATTGAATCCTCTTAACAAATCGTTATTTATGAAAATTTAAAAAAAAAAAAAGAACAATTTAGGAAGAATGACTTGAACTTTTGACCTAAGATATAACCCAATCAAAGTTATAAGATTTATGAACTAACCAGTTGCACCACACCCTTAGTTTCTTGAATTCTAAATTACTCAAACGGCATCTTAAGTACATGTTAATAACATAATCAATTCAAATTAGTCTTTAGATTAGACATTAACTTTATCTAAAATGCGGGGCGTTCAAAATCTTGATTATCCATTACGAATAGTAAAAAAAAAAAAACAACATTTCTCTCGATATATTATACCTTTAACAATTGGGAGGTGAAAATTTGAGAAAGCGTTGGTCATTGTCGGTCCTTAGAAGTTCTTGGAAATTGGGTGGAGTGAAAACCCTTGTGAGGTTCCTAAAGACTCTAATGGGACAGGAAGATCCTCCTTCATAAAGATTATGATGAACATGTGGATTTATCAAACTCTGTTGGAGTAAAATCTATCAAGTTTACAAGCGCTGGTTGGACCGTTGAAACAAGTGATTTCAAAGCAAATTCCAAGAAAGTCTGATAACTTCTAGTGCCAAAATTTTCATCTTCTTGGTACATTTAAATGTTTAATCCCGATATCAATGATAATCTACTCTCGTAGTTGGAATCTGAAAAAAAAATTTAATGGCATTGGAAAAATTATTATAACATTAAGGTTTAGATAATAGACGAATTGAACTTTGGATTCAACAATATTATTATAATATAGACCAAGAGGATGATTAATTATAAATTGTAATGTTCCACTTAGCTTGGTACAAATCTTGTCACCATCTATATTGAATATGTTAAAATGGGTATGATTTAAAATTTTAGATTGTAGAAGTATTTGAGATATTTTTATTTTTATTTTTTAAAATATATTTGAGGAAAATTATTTGTAAAATAAACACAATATTAGAGTATATATATGATATTTGTATAGTTAAGATTTATTATTGGTTAAAAGTTTGTGTTTATTTGGTCTCTAAAATATTTAAAAATATCTAATTAAATCTAATTTGTATCTTTTTGTATTGTTTAATAAACCTTTAAAATTTCAATGTTGCGTCTAGTGGATTCATTAATGGAAAGGAATTAAACACAAAAGTTTGAAAGTAATTTATTTCATTATTGAAAATCAAACTTCAAACACAAAACAAGAAATTTTAGCCTTTGTGTACTTCATGTTTATAACTCAGGCACAATATAATAATAATTATATATTATATATATATATATATAGTATATATATAAAAGGTATATATTTCTCAAGGCTTATCTTTGATGATTTTCAAAAAATAGAAAATGAGAAAAAATATTTATATAAAATAGTAAAATGAATCTTATTTAATAAAAATTGATAGAAACAAATTAGAAGTTTATAGTGTTTTGAGTGGTTGAACTGATAGAAGTCTAGCACTGAGATTATATGATGACGTTGATAGAAGTCTATCAGTTTTTGTTTTGGTTTTTCCTATTTCTCTTAATAGTTTGACATTTTTTCTATATGTGATTTTTTTTTTTTTTTTTAAATTCAAGCTTAAAAACACCGTTTTCAAGAGTGTGTAAAACCAACTCATGTTTTGAAATTTTTTTTTTTCTAAAAAAATTTCTGTTAAAAAATATAAATGCACGGTTTCATAAATTATTAGATGGTTATTAAATGGGGTCGTAATAATCTTACCTTTTCTTTCTCGTGGTCGTCCAGTTCTTCCACGACGAGGGTAAGGGAATTGGCTCCCTCCAAGAATAGGACGCCCATCACCAGGTTCGGAAAGGTCATTATAGACATCATAGTCAAAATTCTATCCCATTTCTTTGCGCTCTCCAGTTCCATCTCCTCTAAGGGTCAACAATTCTTCCTCTCTATACTTACGAAGAGGATTTGGTGTCTCACTTGGAAGATATGTCTATGTATAGAAATCAAATAATTACATTAGAAATAAACAAATTATTCCTTGAGATTAGAGCAAGCTAGAAGAAAAGGAAATTTTTTTTACCTTATTAACAAAGAAAATACGATCTTTCTTGTATCTTCCAGAGTGGGTTTTAAACCCATGAATTCATCAAAATGAACATTTCCAAAGCCAGGAACATCCTCAAGTGTTTAGAGATTTGAGAAAAAATTCACTTGTATGTCCATTTTGGATGAAGGAAAGCTCCTGGAAATCCAAAATTATTTCCCATGTAAGTTGACTTGAACACAGATTCTCCAGCAAAATAAATGGTGGGATTGAAGTTATCACCTCTCCAAAAATAATGCTTTCTTCCCAACTTTCCCTCGTGAGTCAAGTGCTGTGAAAAATTAATTTACCAATTTAATCAATCAAACAAAATTTATATGAACTTGATGGAGATTAAACGTAACTGATCTTTGAGCTTTCAGGTTTGAATGAGTGAACAAATATGGAGCATCAATTGTGAGGTCCTAATAACATTGTAGGATTACATCTCAAAACCAATTTGACAATAAGAGGAATAATCATTAATTTTAAAGTACGTATAGTAGACTTAAAACTTCAATTTGGATTGTGAACATGATATTTTTAACAGTTGATGAAGGAGCTACAAAGTTCATGGACATATTAAATATCAGTTTAAAAATTTTTGGACATAACAAGTAATAAAAAAAATAATAATAATAACGAGACTAAAGTTGTAATTTGAACAGTACAAAATAAATATATAGAGAGTTGAAGGGAAAGAGATGTTACAAGCTTGAGTGGCACTAATGAGTTGAAGAGAAACACCACCGCCCAAGAGTTCAGTGAAATTATCAAGAAGAGAAGGAATGAAATCAGTGAAATCCAAAACATTGCTTCTCATAAGCATGACTTTTCTTTGATTTTCTTTCCTCCAAGATTAGAAATTTGATCTGCAATGTTACTTCCAGCATTGATAACAGAGCCAGCAAGATCTCAGTAGTATTCAAGGCTCCCTCTATGATATTCTTTCCAATAGAAAACATTTTCACTTTTTTTTTTTTTTTTTTTTCTAACAATCTTTGAATCCCACTCTTTCCTTCTCTTTGTTTTAATAGCCTGAAGAACAAGCTGTTGGGTGGAGGATGAAATTTTTTTTTTCTCTTGTATTTTATAGCCAAAAATGTAGGATCTTTGGTTCTTTCAATGATTCACATAAGATCACCTAACCTTTATTTTAAAACCTTGGGAATGAGTGAAAAAACATGGGGCATCAATTTTTTTATTATAATATTATGAAAAGGACAGGGAAGAAATTTGAATATATCTCTTTTCTCACCTCGTGTAAACGTGGCTATTAAAATAATAAAGAAATCTAACGTTTTGAGAGTGGAATAAAGAAATATGAGGGAGAATAAACACACAAATTTATTGTAAAAACAGATAAATAAATGTATTAAATATTTCATCTCAAAAAATAACTTTTTATTTTCGTATAAAAAATTATGCATCACTATCTCTTTTCTTATATGAGATTCCTCAATATTATCTTTAATATTTATAGTATCTCTATTGAAACATGATATTTCATCTCAAAGTCAACTGATAAGAAAAAGAGTAGGTAATTCATCTAATTTGTAAAGGTTATGTGAGGTTCGATTTCTTCGTCCTTCAAATGTGGGTTCTTTAACCAGAGGAGTTGAACATTTTTAAAATATGGTTAAATTAAAGTCTATTTTCTAGGTAGAAAAACACTCACGTGTGCCCCTATATGTCACATAAATAATTGTTGTATATGTTTGAATTTTTGAATATTCTGTATATGTTTGCTTTTAAAAATTCAAAAAAATTTTGAAAATTATAAAAGGTAGATTCTAATTAAATGTTTTTTTTTCTTGCAAATTGGTTTCTTTCCTATGTTTACATGAAAAACAAAATAGAAATCACGATTAAGAATTGTGAGAAAACATACATTTTACAATTTTGAATTATTAAAAAAAAAAATTATCAAACATAATACTAAATAAATGAATTTTGTGTTCAAATAGGGCTACATATTTAACGTTTATAGACCTATTAGACACAATTGAAAGTTTATGAAATAAAAAAGATACAAACTTCACAACATTTACGGAAACGAAGAGCTTATTTGATAGACAATTTAAATTTGTTTTATGTTTTTGTTCTTAAGCAATCTTGATTCTGCTTTCAAAAACTATTTCTAGATTATATGATCTAAATAGTACAAATTCGAAAAACAATATAATTCTAATGTATTTCAGATTTTGAATTAGAAATTTAAAATGTAGAATTATATTTAAAAAAAATAAAAAATTAATAAATAGATATTTCATATTATAAACTTAATTATCATTGTTAAATTAAAAATATGTATTACATTTTTTTGTTTAACTAAAATAGGTATTATTTTTTCTCATTGAACTTAAAATATGTATTATATATAATATAAAATAATAATAATACAAAAATTTTTAATGTAAAAAAAATTTGTTAGAAATTAGTTTATGATTCATAAATATATTATCTGACACATTTTGTACGATTATTTTATATTTGAATTTAATTTCTAAATTCGTTACCAGACACATATATAAAAAATACATGAAATTTAACTAGAAAATTATTTGGATGCCATTTAACTATGTTTTTAGACTATCTGCCAAATTGGATCTAAACTTTTAATTAAGCTAAAATTTCCAGTATATAAAAACATCGAGCAGGTATGAAAAATAAAAAGAAACGCTTTGAGATTGAAATTACAAACACAAACGTTATATATATTATTGAAATATTTTGAAATATTTATGAGGAAACCTTTGTGAAGAAAATTTTACCAGTCTTTTCTAATTGAATCTATGCAGGTGAAAGTAAATGAAAAAAACCAATTGATCTAGATGCATATTTAAAATGCTTTTCATTGTGCTAGTCTCCAAAATGGAAAAGTAAAAAAAAAAAGAAAAAAAAAGAAAAGGTTCTTTCACAAGTATTTTCTTTGTTCACAACTAGGAAGGCTTGCATTTTTACAAATTCAGCAATGAATTTCAAAGTTTGCAAAAGAAATTTTCACATGTAAAAAAATGTCAAATTATTTACAAAAAATAGTGAAAAAAATATTTGATACACTTTATCTTCTATCAACGTCTATCAAATGATAGACTTGTATCAGTTTCTATCACTATAGTATTAATGATAGACTTCTCTCGGTTCCTATCACTGATAGTTCCTACACTAGGGGACACTAGACTTCTATCGGTCTCTATCAATGATGGACTTCTCTATCAGTTTCTATCACTCATAGATGATAGAAGTACCTTGTATCAATTTCTATTATTGATAGTATCAATGATGGACTTCTACCAGTTTTTTTACTGATAGTCACTAAAGACTTTCATCAGCCTTTATCAAATAAGATTAAAATTTTACTATTTTGTGTAAATAGCTTTCCTTACTTTTTTTTATTTTGAAATTTCTTTTTTTCAAAATGTAAAAAACTGTTTTCCATTTTTATTAATCCAAATTTTACCCTTTATTGGTGTATCAACATGTATGTCAGTAAGTATAATTTGGATATTAGTAATCGATTACCTTTATATTTAGTATATCAGTTGACTAATATACCAAAGCAAAGTATATAAGATAGACAATGAATATAACCAAACTTAACATTCTTATAAACCATATTTATCAGTCATTATAACGTTTTGACTTGATTTATGATCCTAATTCAATGTATAAAATACTATTTTTCTAGTACATTATAATTAGCTAAAATGGTTCAATTTGTTATGCAAGCTACTTTTGAAAGATTAATTTTGATAAATTATTGGTGTGTACAGTGAAAATGAATTTTAGGGTGTGTTTTGAAATACATTCTTCAAGAGATTAAATTAAAAAGTAATTGTTTTGGAAAAATAAAAAAAAAAAATCATGTATTTGAAAACAATCTAAAATGGATTTTGAAAAAGTGAGTTTTTCAAATAAATTTTTGTTTGGGATAGACATTTTGAACCAACTTTAGAAAAGATGAAATTTCAATGTTTAATGTACTTAAATACCATAATTTGTAATTTGAAATCTTTGATCACGCATCACTCCAACAATCACGCCAGCTACCACCTTTGGTGACTGTCTTCAACTAACTTCGTCCACCATCTTTGGTGCTCGACAAATAACTCCGACTACCACGGCTATCGAAGAATTCTTCTATAATATAATTTAAAATATAAAATAAAAAATATTTTAGTACATAATAAACAAAACAAACTTTTATGAAAAGAAAGACGTTTTTGAAAAATCGTTACCAAATTATGTGTGTTTTATTTTAAAAAGCTTTATCAAAAATGTTTATTAAATGAAAAAGAATTACTGTAGAACAAAATTTTCATAAATCATCTCCAACAGTCCCTTAAATGCTATCAATTATACCTATTGATACATAATATGTTATAATTTAAATAAAATTTGAATGCATGTTGATAAAATGCAGATACAAGGCGCATCAAATACTTAATGTTGCATTTTCAACTCTTTATGATATCAATATTTCGCACTTTAAATATTGCGGTTATAAATGTTAGGGATAATTAATATATGTATTTTGGATATCCAAAATAATTAATGTTTAGAAGTTTAAATATATGTGTTTTACTTACCAATTTTGTATACTAGCAATTAAACCAAAACTAATAATTATTTAAAGAAGTGCAAGATAACAATTAACGTGGTCAGAAATTAAATTTAGTTTTAATTAAATATATCTTATAATTAATTAATAATTTAATCACTAAAAATAAAAAACAATGAATTTATTATTAAGCATTATTTAAATAGTTTAATACAATTCTAAAAATTAATATCATTTAAGAAGAATATGAGTAATTAATCGAATAAAATTTTATATTAAATAGTTAAGTATTACATAGTTGATTAAAATTATTAAGTTTTGATAATGTCTTTATTATTTTTAATAATTGATTAAAATTATAATAATGATTATTGATTTAATTAATTAAACCGTTTATTGTTCATTCTCCCTCAGTAAAAATTCCACTTGTATTGAGTATATTAGAAAATTTAAAATATTTGTTATATAGATTTTAAAGTTCTTGGGATAATTATATTATTAAATGGTTTCTGAAATTTCCACATCGTAAAATTTGTGGAATAGATCCTTAAAAAATGGAGAACTAGGATCAAATAGGTTTCGTTCTATATACTAATGTTAAGGGTGATTTTAACCAATCTCTGTAGAGATCTAAGAAAATTAATGAAACTTTCAAAGAACTTTTGAAGGTTAGAGTATTTTTATAAATAAAAATGTAATCGTTTTTTCTAATTTGAACCCTAATTAAATAGATAAAAGTGCTAATTATCGTAAAAAAAAATCATTTAAATAAAAAATTATTATTTTTTTTTTATACCATTATCTGTAAGCAATCCATTCAAGATTCTGGCGATGTCGAAAGAAATATCTTCATGTGATCTTATTATTAATTAAAGTCCCTCACAACAATCTGATCTCAACACTATATTATTATATATAATTTATATGTATGCTTATCGTGTCCTGAATTTTTTATTTTATAAAAACATGTACAGCTGAATTAATAATATTAATGAAACAACTAAATAACTAAAAGTTTGGACAATTATAATAGATGTAAAATTGATGGCATACTTTACAAATATCACGTAAATAAATAATTTATAAATATATAATCAGTGGTTTAAAATTTATGAGTCAATCACTAAAATATATTTTAATGACGTTAATTAGAGATAGACAGTTTTAATAGACTATCACTAACAATCATTTTTTTTATGCCTAAAACTAATTGGAGCACTTATACATTAATCATGATAGATGTCTATCACTTAATGAACATAAAAACAACCACTAAATAAAAAGGACATATATCATTGATGCTATTTTTAATTTTATGTATGATATATCAACAAAAGAATTTAAGATCAAATAAACAAGTTAACTATTAACACATTAAAAATAAAATTTAAATGACCACCATATAAATTTTCCGCTATTAATAATGGCATATAACAATAATAGATCAACATCTAATAGTAAATAACGAAAAATAGAAAAAAAATAAATAAAAGTAACATTACTGTTATAGTATTTTCTACTTTATTGACAACAAATATCGATAATAAACCTAAAAGATGAACTTGCAAGAATACCCAAATTTAATTGAAGTAAAATTATATCATCCTTGTATGTCATATTATTATAATTCGTTTATACGATATATGATATATCAATATTCAAATTTTATTGACAACAAGCATGTAAATCAATCAATGATAAATTGGATCATGAATAAAGATAATTAAGAATATTAAATAGGTTCCATAATTGATAGGTTGTTGACATAGAATGGCTGTTGACCAACATGGCCAAATAAACTCGAATATTTTTGGTTATTCATTTATTCATAACGTGCCAATGATCATTTTAAAAAATAATCTTTTAATAAGTTACAATATTTAAATAAAAGGATATTGCAAATGGAGTTATTTACTAATTTTTTAATTATATGTACCGTTTTTAAATTCATTATATTTAATTTAATCATATTGAGGGATGGGGAAGACATGATGAATGGATATTTTTTATATCTTTAATTACGTGTAGGCTGTATCATGGATAAGATGATCAAGACCTTTAGACAATGTGAATCAATTTCATAAATATCATTAAAAAAAAAAAAAAAAATTTAAGGCTTTGAAATGATAACAAACATATTAGAGGGATTTGGTAATCATTTTACTTTTTAATTTTGTTTTATTAAAATCATGTCTATAGACACTACTCCGACCTCCAAATTCACTTCATACAGATGATTTACAAAAACCAGATCCAAATTTTGGAACTAAAAAAGTAGTTTTTGAAATAATTATTTTAGTTTTTTTTTAAATTTGTCTAAGAATTCAAGCTTTTTACTTAAAAAATTATGCAAATCAGGTAAGAAATTGGAATGGTAGTAGACGTAATTTTTAAAAACAAAAACAACAAAACTAAATGGTTACAAAACAGGGCCATAATTTGAGTAAAATTAGATTTAAGTGGGTTACAAAAAGAAATAGGCCAATTAAATTTCACGTTTTGATTAAAATTTGGAGTTTTTGAAAATTAGCTTCTAAAGCTCATTCCACCTCATGATCAAGTATCCCAATCATATATATCCACAAAAATATCAATCTTTACTGAAGATTAATAGATTAGGTTTCAAAAACCATGAAAGGTGTCCTTAACCGAATACTTTCATTATTCAATTTAAAAATTAGTTGTAATTATTGTACTATTAATTACTTTAAAAATGTATGGATAATAATATTTTGATAATTGTCTTTTAAGCTCTTGCTTTTGACAATAAGTGGGGTAGAGAAGGTTAAAATTTCTAACCCTATTAGTCAAAGTACATATTTTATATTAGTAGATATCGCATTTTAATTAAAAAAATCTTATATCCTTATTATGAATCACTACAACCCATTCAACAAATAAAGGGCAAGGAAGGTGAAGTATCAAAAAACATCACTTTTTATTCATTCTAAATAAAATACAAAGCTACTTGAGCATATCTTATGTGGATTAATTTCATGAGTAGCTATAAGAAGTAGCTTTTTTTTCCTTATAAAACATTAAACATAAGAGAGTGACATAGAAAAGAAGGTAATGATATTTTTAGAACTACCATCATATGCTCAAAAGAGAGCCCCTTCAAATAGAGATGCTTGTATGGAATTCCTCTACCAGTGATGCCTTCAGTACTAGATTGAAGAAGCAAAGTAGATGGCACATTAACAGGACCAGTTTACTATTTTTGAGATTGACATCTTATTTCTTTCAATAATTCTATTCGACTTTTCAAACACGTGTTTTTCCAAATTCTCAAATACTTCCAATGCAACAGCATTGTCCTGAAGTCCATACAAGCTGGCTCTTTGTCCAAGAAAAACCTCTCAGAAGGCATAGCCTTGACAAGATTTCAATAGTAGAAACACCAAGAAGTGTTTTGAAATTGTGAATTGATTGTTCTCAAGAAAACCTTCTCAGGATTTGATTCGAGTTCTTTGTACTCAGCACTACTGCCTGCTTCGGGTTATAAACCTACGACTGATAGTTGGTCTATATTGGAATAAAGCCTCCATAAAGATTTGTCCAAAGTTAACTGCGGCATGAAGAGCTGAAGAAATTCCATATGATGATAGAACATGTTTCTATTATTTCATTGAAAGTTTGCAACTTCTCCCACCATGTTTTCATTTTCCTTATCATCAAGACCTTTTTCTTCTCTAAGCTCCTTCCACCGGACTGGATTCAAAACGTCATTTTGGATTGCTTTATCATCTTTGTAGTATAGAGAGCAATAATTTGTAACCCATGTTTGTGATGTTGACCAAATCTCAAGTCCATCAATAGCAAATGGGTAATCCTCAATGAAGTAACTTAAGTCCCATCGTGGAGAACTTGCATCCTCAACAGCTACACCTCTACATAAATCGAAGGATATGATTAAATAATTAGAAGGTAAACTTGCACAAACCACATTTGAATTAATGGGGTTGATTATAATGAAATCCCCCCTAAATTTGTAGTTTGATTAAATAGTCTCTAGTAGTTTGTTAGTCTACAATTAACCAACCCCTTTTGTTTAGATACACACACCCACATGTGTCGAACATTTAAAATTTAAATTCTTGATTTTGAGTTGTCATGAATAACGATTTTGAATCAATCAATTTGTTCAAAAATGTATATAGCACACGAACAATAATGGTAAACGTAAAATTTTCAACATCCTAAAAGGGGAGTTGGGTTTTTAACAAGATACTAAAGAAAGTGGGATCCAGGACATAATTACGAAAAATAAAATTTTTTAAATCGAAAAATGCTTAAAATATTTTTAAAATATAGAAGAATGTCATAATCTATCAAATCAATCATAGACATCTATCAATGTCTAATCATAAATTTTTTAAGAATGAAAGTGGACTATCATTAATAGACATCTAGCAGTATCTATTAGTGTCTATCAGTGCTAGTGATAATAATCTATCGGTGTCTATCATTTGATCTAAAAAGTAACACTTTGCTATATTTAAATAAATTTATTTAAAAATTTAAATATTTGAAAATAGCCCACTAAACAATTGCAGAAGTAAATAAATAAACCATGCCAATAATGAAATTGGTGATTTACCTCTAATGAGATTAGCGGGGAGTGCTTGCTCAAGGAAATTCCATTCCTTATAAATGTGAGAAGATAAACTCCATTGGAATACTTTGATTGAAAATGATTTTCTTCAAGAATTCATCACGTTAACAAGGACTTTGCCTTGCAAATGCATTTATAAACATAGGTCATTGTATGATGAACAAGCCATTATAATAGGATGAATGCACTACTCATTGTCTATGTGTTGCAATCACACCTGGCTCTTGTACTACCGCATGAGTATTCACACTACAATTTAACAATTTTCCAAGTGTTATTATATCCAGTCTTTCAAATCACAAAGCATATATTCACCATTTAGGACAAATTAAATAATTTAAAGAGTAATTATATTTCCATACCAATGGCTGATAAGTTGATGGTAACCAGCATCGATCACAGCCACATAAGCTTTAGAGCTAACTGCCATATTGAGGTTTTTTCAACTCCTCCTTCAGCATGGAAAATATTGTTTGCTATTTGCACCAAATTGATCACCTTGAGGGTGTGGCCAATCATTCAATCAACCAATGGCTTCAAAGTGCCATCATCTTTCCAAAAACCCAAATGTTTCTTGTTGCATAAGTTTTTTGTTTTTTGTTGAATTTATTTTTCTAAATATGCATTAAGAGCATCATGGTGATCCAAATATGTTAGCCCTTCTGATTCAATGCCTAATATAGAATTAAAAAATTATATTAAACACAACAATATAATTTGAGGAAAAAAAAAAACCTAAGCTTGGGTCTTTTTAGGTTTTACCCCTCATCAAACTGTTAGTCCATCCAACCCAAACTTTATGTCTTCTTCAGTAATCTTGCTATTTTGATCACCATATGATTTTGGGGTCCAAGTTTGCTCAAGGAGGAAATTCTATAAAATAAATAAAATTTTATAATTTTTGAAAAATAAAAAAATTTTTCTATATAAAAATGACCGAAACCAGAAAATTTTTGAAATCATTACCTCTAGACGACGAATGATTAGAGAGGGTTAACTCCAACTATAGCATTTCATCTTGCAAATTCCTTCATCTGTTTTCCCATGCAGACTTGTCCTCTAACACAATTATTAGATAAAAAATATTATATTAATAATGATTAATTATACAGACCTAAAATTATAATTTCAAATTACAAATAAATTTCAGTAAAAATATCCTAAATTTGCAAATTTGATTCGTGGACTCTTGACATAATATATATAAATTAGAGAAGACGACAAGGAAATATTAACTATTTCTATCCGTCTATAAAAGTTCTGAGTTAATTAATATATATATATATAAGCCTTAAAATATTAGATCTTGTTTTGGAAAGTTGCCATTAAAACCTAAAAATTTTAATTGAATCCTCTGACAAATCGTTATTTATGAAAAATTTTAAAAAAAAAAAAAAGAACAATAGGTGGTTAAATAAAAACTTAGACCTCAGGATAATAACCACCCAATCAAAGTTATAAGATTTATGAACTAACCAGTTGCACCACCACCCTTAGTTCTTGAATTCTAAATTACTCAAACACGGCATCATAAGTACATGGTTAATAACAATAATCAATTCCAAATTAGTCTTTAGATTAGACATTAACTTAGTCTAAAATGCGGGAGCGTTCACATATATCAAATGTTATTTCAATTATAAAATAGTAAAAAAAGAAAAACAACATTTCTCTCCGAAAGGCGGATGAAGGAGTTTGGTGGAGGTTGAAAATTTGAGAAAGCGTTGGTCATTGTCGGTCCTTAGAAGTTCTTGGAACAGTGGTGAGTGAAACCCTTAGTGTGTTTCCTAAAGACATCTAATGTTTAAAGATAGATATCCCTTCATAAAGATTATGAACATCTTGGAATTTTAATCAAACACTGTTGGAGCTAAAATCTACCAAGTTTACAAGCGCTGGTTTGGACCGTTGAAAAACAAGGTGATTCAAAGCAAATCCAAGAAAGTCTGATAACTTCAAGTGGCCAAAATTTTCATCTCTTGGTACATAAATGTTTAATCCCGATATCAATGATAATCTACTCTCGTAGTTGGAAATCTGAATGAAAAAATTATGCATTGGAAATCAAAAAATTATAATAACATTAAGGTTTATATAATTAAGAATTGAATACTTTGGATTCCAACAATATTCATTATAATATAACCAATGGATGATTAATTATAAATTGTAATGTTCCACTTAGCTTGTACAAATCTTGTCACCATCTATATTTTGATATGTTAAAATGGGTATATTATAAAAATTTTAGATATGTAGAATTTATTGGAGATATTTTTAAATATATTTGAGGAAAATTATTTGTAAAATAAACACAATATTAGAAGTATTATATTTATATTATGTTATAGTTAAGATTTATTTGTTAAAAGTTTGTGTTTATTTGGTCTCTAAAATATTTAAAAATATCTAATAATTCTCTAATTTGTATCTTTTTGTATTGTTTAATATACCATTTAAAATTTCAATGTTCTCGTCTAGTGGAATTCATTATGGAAAGGAATTAAACAAAAAAATATAGAAAGTAAATTTATTATTATTGAAAATCAAACTTCAAACACTAAACCAGAAATTTTAGAATTGGACATAATTGATGTTTATAACTCAAAAAATAATATAATAATAATTCTATATATATATATATATATATATATATATATATATATATAAAAAGGTGTGTTTTCTTTTTTATTTGAGGATTTTCAAAAATAGAAAAATGAGAAAAAATATTTATATAAAATAGTAAAATTGAATCTTATTTAATAAAAATTGATAGAAACTAATAGAAGTTTATCAGTGTTTTTGAGTGGTAGAACTGATAGAAGTCTAGCACTGAGATTATATGATGACGTTGATAGAAGTCTATCAGTGTTTTGTTTTGTTTTTTCCTATTTCTCTTAATAGTTTGACATTTTTTCTATATGTGATTTTTTTTTTTTTTTTAAATTCAAGCTTAAAAACACCGTTTTTCAAGAGTGTGTAAAACCAACTCATGTTTTGAAAATTTTTTTTTTCTAAAAGAAAATTTCGTTAAAAAAATAAATGCACGGTTTCATAAATTATTAGATGGTTATTAAATGGGGTCGTAATAATCTTACCTTTTCTTTCTCGTGGTCGTCCAGTTCTTCCACGACGAGGGTAAGGGAATTGGCTCCCTCCAAGAATAGGACGCCCATCACCAGGTTCGGAAAGGTCATTATAGACATCATAGTCATAAATTCTATCCCATTCTTTGCGCTCTCCAGTTCCATCTCCTCTAAGGGTCAACAATTCTTCCTCTCTATACTTACGAAGAGGATTTGGTGTCTCACTTGGAAGATATGTCTATGTATAGAAATCAAATAATTACATTAGAAATAAACAAATTATTCCTTGAGATAGAGCAAGCTAGAAGAAAAGGAAAATTTTTTTACCTTATTAACAAAGAAAATACGATCTTTCTTGTATCTTCCAGAGGGGTAAACCCATGAATTACAATCAAAATGAACATTTCCAAAGCCAGGAACATCCTCAAGTGTTAGAGATTTGAGAAAAAATTCACTTGTATGTCCATTTTGGATGAAGAAAGCTCCTGGAAATCCAAAATTATCTTCCCATGTAAAGTTGACTTGAAACACAGATTCTCCAGCAAACAATGGTGGGATTGAAGTTATCCACCTCTCCAAAAATGCCTTCTTCCCAACCTTGCCTCGTGAGTCAAGTGCTGTGAAAATTAAATTTTACCAATTTAATCATCGAACAAAATTTAATGAACTTGATCGAGGTTAAATTTTAATTGATCTATGAGCATTCAGGTTTGAAATTAGTGAAAAATATGGAGCATCAATATTGTAAGGTCCTAATAACATATGTAGGATTACATCTAAAAAACCAATTGATAATAAGAGGAATAACTCATGTAGTTCTTGACCTATTCATATTTTTTAAAAATATTCTATCCAATAAATTCATTAATTTTAAAGTACGTATAGTAGACTCAAAACTTCAATTCGGCTTGTGATGTGATATTTTAAAAGTTGATGAAGGAGCTACAAAGTTCAGGGACATATTAGATATATATTTAAAAATTTAGGAACATAACAAGTAATAAAAATAAAAAAATAAAGAGACTAAATTTGTAATTTAAACTGTACAAATATATAGAGAGTTGAAGGGAAAGAGATGTTACAAGCTTGAGTGGCACTAATGAGTTGAAGAGAAACACCACCGCCCAAGAGTTCAGTGAAGTTATCAAGAAGAGTGGAATGAAATTCAGTGAAATCCAAAACATTGTTTCTCATAAGAATGACTTTCCCTTTGATTTTTTTTCCTCCAATATTGGAAATTTGATCTGCAATATTACTTCCAGCATTGATAACAGAGCCAGCAAGATCTCCAGTGGTATTCAAGGCTCCCTCTATTATATTCTTTCCAATAGAAAACATTTTTACTTGTTTTTTTCTAACAATCTTTTTTTCCCACTCTTTCTCTCTCTTTGTTTTAATAGCTTGAAGAACAAGGTGTAGTGTGGAGGGATGCAATTTTTCTCTTGTATTTATAGCCTAAAATGTAGATCTTTGGTTCTTTCAATGATTCTCATAAGATCACCTAACCTTTATTTTAAGACCTTGGGAAATGAGTGAAAAACATGGGGCATCAATTTTTTATTATAATATTATGAAAAAGGACAGGAAGAAATTTGAATATAAATCTCATTTTCTCACCTTGTGTAAACGTGGCTATTAAAATGATAAAGAAAAGTCAACCTTTTTTAGAGTGGAATAAATAAATCAAGAGGGAGAATATACACACAACTTCATAGTAAAATAAATAAATGTATTAAATATTTCATCTCAAAATTAACTTATTATCTTCGTATAAAGAATTATGCATGTCTATCTCTTTTCTTATGTGAGATCCTCAATATTTTCTTTAACATAGTATTTTTATTTGAACATGAGATTTCATCTGAAAGTCAACTGGTCAGAAAAAGAGTAGGTAACTCATGTAACTTGTAAACGTTATGTGAGATTTAATTTCTTCGTCTTTCAAATGTGGGATCGTTAACATAAAAGGAGTTGAGCATTTTAAGAATATGGTTAAATTATAAGTCTACTCCATATCAAACACCTGGTTAAATTGTATATTTTGTATACGTTTGGTTTTAAAATTCAAGTAAAATTTTGAAAATTATAAAAGTTAGATTTTAATTAATACTTGGTTTTTTTTTTCCTTACAATTTGGTTGAGAATTCCTATGTTTACATGAAAAAAAAATAGAAATCATGATTAAGAATCGTGAGAAAACATATATTTTCAATTTTCAAAAATTAAAAAAAAAAACCAGTTATCAAATATAAACTAAAGAAAATAGGAATTTTGTGTTCAATAGGGGAATTTTGTGTTCAATAGGGCTACATATTTAAAGTCTAGAGATCTATTAGGCACATTTGAAAGTTTATGAAACTAAAAATATACAAACTTCAAAACATTTTAAAAAACAAAGAGCTTATTTGGTAGACAATTTAAATTATGTTTTATGTTCTTAAACTTTCAAAAACTATTTCTAGATTATATGATCTAAATAGTATAAATTCAACAAACAATATATTTCCAATGTATTTTAGATTTTGAATTAGAAATATCAAAATATAGAATTATATTTAAAAAAATAAAAACATTGATAAATATAGTATTTCATATTATAAACTCAATTATTTTTTGTTAAATTAAAATATGTATTAAATAATTTTTTATTTAACGAAAATATGTATCAACTTTTTCTTGCTAAACTAAAATATGTATTATATAATATAAAATAATAATAATATAAAATTTTTAACGTAAAACAAATTTGTAGAAAATGGTTTATGATTTATAAATATATCATCGGACACATTTTGAGCGATTGCTTATATTTGAATTTAAGCTAAACCATAAACGATTATATATTATTGAAATATATTTGAAATATTTATGACGAAAACCTTTGTGAAGAAATTTTACTAGTCTTTTCTAAAGGTAATTGCAATTGGTAGCATTTTTAGGAATAATAATCAACTATATAATATCATTTAAAAAAAGTTGCAAATATAGCCAAGCTATCGTTGATAGACTCTTACCAGTGATATGGTTTATTACTGATAGACTCCTACCAATAATATGGTTTATAACTGATAGACTATTTCAATTTGACCATATTTATAATTTTTTTTTACATTATACTATATCTACTAATACTTTCGATCTAATTTTTATATTTGCAACTGTTACTTTTCTAATTGAATCTATCCATAGTAAAAGTAAATGAAGAAAACCAATTGATATAGATGTATATTTAAAATGCTTTTCATTGTGTTAGTCTCCAAAAAGGAAATTAAAAAATAACCAAAAAAACTCTTCTACCAGGCATTTTCTTTGTTCTACTAAGAAGGCTTGCATTTTTACTCGTGTTATATATATGTGTGTGTATATATATATATGTATGTATATATATGTGTGTATGTATGTATGTATATGTGTATGTATGTGTATGTATGTATGTATGTATATATGTATGTATGTGTATGTATGTATGTATATATATATGTGTATGTATGTATGTATGTATGTGTATGTATGTATATATATGTATGTGTATGTATGTATATATATATGTATATATTGTTAAATTTACAAATTCAACAATGAAATTTCAAATTTTGTAAAAGAAAAATTTCACATATAAAAAAATATCAAACTTTTTATAGAAATAGTAAAAAAACATTGATAAAACACTGATAAACTTTTATCGACATTTACTAGTGACAGGCTTGTGTTAATTTCTATCACGATATTATTAATGATAGACTTCTATTTGTTTTTATCATTGATAGACACTAATAAACTATCAGCATTTATCAATGATAGACTTTTATAAGTTTTTATCACTCATGGATGTTGATAGAAGTACTTGGAAAATAAAAAAAAAAAAAAACTATTCTACAAGACATTTTCTTTGTTAAACTAAGAAGGCTTGCATTTTTACTTGTGTTATATATATATTGAATTTGTACTCGTGTTGTGTTATGTATGTATGTATGTATGTATGTATGTACGAATTCAACAATGAAATTTCAAATTTTGCAAAAGAAGATTTTCACATATAAAAAAATGTCAAACTATTTATAGAATTTATCATTTATAAACAAAATTTATCATTTATAAACCATGGATATAACAAATTTATCATTTATAAACCATATTTATCTGTCAATTATTCGTTTGATTTAATTTCAGTCCTATTCATTTGTTATAGAATACTGTTTTTCTAGTACATTATAATTACCTTATAATGGTTTAATTTGTTATGCTAGTAACCATTTTGAACGACTGTTGATAAATTATTGGTGTGTACATGAAATGAATTTCTGGGATGCGTTTGAAATACCTTTTCAAGTGATTAAATTAAAAATAAGTTGCTTTGAAAAAAAAATCATGTATTTAGGAACTACCTAAAAAGAATTTTGAAAAAATAAGTTGATAAAATAAGTTAGTTTAGGATAGATACTTGAAACCAACTTTTAGAAAAATGAATTTTCGTTGTTTAATGGGATTAATCACCCTAATGTGTATAAGAAACTTCGGTCACCACCTCCAACAATCGCTCCAAACCACCACCTTTGGCGACTGTCGCCAACCAACTCTGTCCAGCATCTCCGACGCCCACAACTAACTTCGACTACCACTGCTATCGAAAAAATTTTCTATAGTAATTTGAAATTAATAAAAACAATTTAGTATATTATATACAAAACAAACTTTTACATAAAGACATTTTTTAAAGAAAAAAGTTGTCAAACACATGTGTCTTTTTATTTTGAGAAGCTTTATCAAAAGTGTTTAAATGAAAATGAATGTTTGTAAAACATTTTTTTCTTAAGTCATTCCAAACAGGCCCTTAAATGACTATCGATATATAAATAAAATTTATGTATCTATGTTACAATTTAAATAAAATTTGAGTGAGTGTTGATAAAATGCCGATACACCAAATACTTAATGTTGCATTTTCAACTCTTTATGATATGTAATTGATACACTAATGATCTACTTGTCATTCATTTTAAATTAGTACCAATATGCAATTTAGATGTCAACGTTAAACCTAATAAGTATCATTTAAATGATATCTTCATATTTGGTATATCAACAATGTCAATGATATGTTTGCTTTTTTCCCTCAATCAGATATATCAGTTAATTAATGACAAAATATGAAATATTTATTATACAATTGATATACCAAATTTACGATAACTTATATATCAATCATATAAAAAATTTGAAAATAAAATAGATTAACTAATATAATTTATATTTGGTATATCACTTAACAACATTAATGCATTTTAACATAGACCATCACTAGAAGAAATTCGGGCTTTAAAACCGACATTAAAGGGCTTCAATAACACCAATAACACAGCCTTCAATGTCGGTTGCAACCAACATTAAAGGTCTTTAGTGATTAGAGCTTGTCGGTTGCAACCGACATTAAAGCCTTTTTTTTTTTTTTGGATTCTTAACCGACATTGAAGCCCGAATCTATCCGTTTTATCAATTATTGTCCGTTTTTTAAAGTTCCTTTGCCAAATCCATTTTTTCAGTAAAAAAGTATAACATGATACATCATCATCGAACACTATGGCTATGAAATTATTCATGTATGGATTGTAAATCTATTGCATTTAATCCACAAATTCTACTATAGAATTATAATTTAAAAGACATACAATAATTCAAGCCTTGAAAACACAAATTACAAGTAATACAAAAATTATGATTTTACAAGGGCAACAGAATCTTCCGTGTAAGGGCAACACAATTTTATTTGTCTACAAATTTGGGAGGGTTTAAGAGATTAAGAGATGTAATATACGTTGTTGAGATGGACTTTATTATCAGGATTCTTCTTCTTCAGCAGCAACTACAGAAGAATTGGAATGATTTCGAATTTAACTTCAACTTAACAAGTAATGTGCCTGAGATTAAGAATTTGACCTCAGGCAGACTCTGATCCAAGGAGAAAATTAATATTATAACCATAACCACATTTATATAATCATATGAAAGGCCAAATGTTAATGAAACTTCAATCTATCACGCATATTGAAACGTGCTATAATGTGATCAGAACACAGAAAACAGAAGTGCCAACTCATATATAATAGTAACACAATCAAGATAACCAGCTTCTGTCAGATTGCAAAAGTAATCTCCATTCAATAGAATGAATCCATAATCTAATTATATGAAACAGATTTAGCCAAATAAATATACCTTATCTGGTGTCATGCCAAGCTCTCTCTTGAACACTTCACACACTTGATTGTACGGGGATACTAGGTATAAAACTAACCTACAAGAACATAAGGACTAGTTTTCAGTATGAAATCCAAAGCAACAGAAGTTTTTGGATCAATATTAAACTGCATACCTTGAAACAGGAGGACAATAATGGTGTCGAAGAATATCAATTTCCCAAAGTGAACTTCCTATACCAATAATTCTTGTTAACAAGGATCAATCACCAAATATTAAACCACCACACAATAAACATAAAACGACCGCTAGTAGGATTAACTCAAAAAGGCATGATTCAAATTGAGCACACATGGATTATTGTGGAGCAAACAACCACGACACGTAGCTAACTGTATTTTCAACCATGAAATTTATGTGCGAGAGTGAGAGCGAGAGCGAGAGTAACGAGAGTGGAGGGACGAGCGAGAGCGAGAGGGCTGCGCTGCAAAGACTATGAGCAAGAGCGAGAAGGATTTGAGCGAGAGAGGAGGGATTTGGGCGGAGATATATATCTAAGTATATAAATAATATTTTTAAAAACAAGAGAAGTTGATGCACAGGTTATAGAATCTATCTATAACAATTAGATTAAAAACAGTGCTACCTTCAATCATAACCAATATATTATGATTTCTTTCTTCCAAGGGAGCATTAGCTCAACATCAAATTTCATTCTCCGAAGTAGAAATGGTCTTAGTATTACATGCAGTTTTGCCACCATTTGCAGGATTGGAATATCTGAATATGGCACACTTATGTAACAAATGGTGCTGGAAAAAAAATGTCAAAAGAATTACTAACCTGGGCCTTTCTATTCTCTTGTGTTTCTTCTTTTTCTTCAGCTTGACACTTTCCAGAGAGACATGAACTAACAACGAATCAAACATCAATAAAGTCTTTCTCCAAATCTCTAATGCTCTAGTATTCCTCTCTCCCCTAAGAAGTACAGATGAATGACGAAACAAAAAATGTATCGCATTAACAAAACCCTTAGAACTTTGTGGTTTTTTTAACTGGTTTATATTCAGAAACACTAAAATGTAGTCAAATAGCATTACCTCAGAAACAAATTCAAATCCTTCATATTACCTCAGAAACAGATTCAAATCCTTCATATTACCTCAAAAACAGATTCAAATCCTTCATATTCAAATCCTTCATTACGGCTGGTGACAATATGCAAGGAAAAAACTCAAACCTAGATTAAAATTGACGCGGAAAAGATCTAAAAAAAGGGGAATGAAATTGCAGATCGAATTACCTCAGAAACATATTCAAATCCTTCATATCTCTACCGATCTCTCTGTTCTTTCTTCAATTTATTTTTTCAATCATCGTTGGAATCTTCTCAAAGCATCGACTATGACTCTTGCTGCTTATTTATCAATGGCATCGGGAGTACAAAAAGATGCAAAATCGATTTCAAATCGGTACTACATGGACCGACATTACCGACCTATCTACGGGTTTTGCCATTTCTCGTTGGTTCCACACATCTCTTACTTTTCTACCTTAGAAACAGATTGGTCGAGTAGGTGTTTAGGGGAGTGATGATCCATGAGATTGGCTTTTTTGGCATTTTTGGTCGCCATTTTTAATAGCTTTCGGTTTTAGTTCTCTTCGCCATCTACGAAGGTTTGTTTGAAATCTGAGAGAGAAAGGAGAGAAACAAAATGTAACCTAATATCATTTTCGTAAGAAACAAAAATGGGGGGACTGGGAAGGAGGTGGCTGATGGGGAAAATAGGGTTTAGAAAAGGGATAGATAGGATAGATAGGGATAGAAGCGGGAAATGAAAAATAAATTGGGGGGGGGGGGGGAGGGGGGACGGGGGAGGAATGGGTTTTGTTTTCTTTTTTAAGGGAAAAAAAGAAAATCAGATCTTTAATGTCTGTTTTAAACCGATATTAAATGTATACCTACAATGTCGGTTTAAAATCGACATTATACATCTGGTTTCACATTTTCCAACCGACATTAAAG